>NW_022157804.1:0-294825 GCF_003316985.1 Fusarium coffeatum
ACATACGACCATACCTACCAGAAAATACGGGATCCCGTCCGCTCTCCCATAGTCAAGCTGGTAAGGGGCGGATTAGTAGTTGGGTCGGTGACGACCAGCGAATCCCCGCTGTTGTATGTTTTTTGCCTTTTGCCCCGTCGTGCACGGATAGACCCAGTAAATCAGTGACAATAAGTTTTGCTCCAGCGTCCGATACCACATCATATCTTTTCTGACTATAAGCTGAAGGATGCGATGAAGTCTAGGTGCTGCAGTCAGCGGATTTGAGTATGACTTCAGCGTTGCCTTTTTTGCAAGTCGGGTAATCAAGGGATTGACGCGGCATCTTGAAGCCGTCACAGACGAGAGGCCCGTTGCAGGCAAACATCTTGCTTAGACCTGTGCTCAGAGGACTAGACTCACAGTCATTCTATGTCGCTTAAGATATAATAAAGGCATTCGCCAAAGCTCATTCTGTTGATTCAACAAAGAAACAATATTCAAGGCATCTTATTAGAGTTCTTTGTGGTCAGCATGAAATCCGAGGGTTGAGCTTTGTCACCACGTTGACACCGATTCGTATGCTATCTGTTCAAGACAACGGCCTTGGTGAAATGGAAAAGCTTTTTAACAAAATGATGAACAGGATTTTCAAAAAGAAGTAGTCTTATTCAACCAGAGGAACCGCACTTCCAAGTTTGTGGTCTTTGTCTTTGAGAAGAGGGGCCAGGCTTCATCTTCTGAGTCTTCTTTTCAAAGGTCCCGGGACCAGAAAGAGTGCTAAAATAAAGAAGTGGTAGCCTAAGAAAAATTGACCTATTGTTTTTTCTTTAAGCTCTGAAATTAATGTTTCTGCCTGTTGCAACTGACAACTGTCTGCCAGTGGCGCCGTTTCCTGGGCAACTCCTCTTCTTCACCTTCCACCACAACCCGTCGTCCTTTCTGTTTACACGAATATTTTTCTTCTCTCTCCTTCCGCATTAAATAATCATGTCTGATTTTCCTATGACCTCTACAGGCCGCAGAGCCACTCGCGGTAGACCTTTCCGTGGTCGCGGCCACGGCATCAGCTCTGGAAGGCCTCGTCCTCAGCCAGCATCGTCTCCTGTGAAGACCACATCTGTCCAGAACAACAGTACGCTACTTCATTAAATTTGAGGATAATACCAACTCATCTTTCTAGACCGCGTCGATCGCGCTGCTTCCGAGAAGCCTGCCTCTGGCGTTCCTTCCCCAGGCGTTCCTGCCCGACTCGACACTTCAATCGCGACTATTGATGAGGTTAGCGCTCGGAATAGCACTGGGACCGAGGCAGAATTGGCTCGCCAGTTAGGCCTTGTCACTCCTCAGAACGATCAGTCTCTTCTCGCCGGGCCGCCTGCACTTACCATCAACAACTTTGCCCCTTCCGGTAATGCTCCCCCTCCCGCTAGCGACTCCGAAGCCACTGAACCGGAAGACAGCATCTTTGCTGCTATCATCAAACATAGGGTCAATCACGTTGATCGCACCGTTCGAATCCGCGTACAGTGGCCCAACGGCACCATAGGCCCATGGATGGATGAACGCGACGTTCAGGAAAAGTCTCCCGAGTTACTCTACAGCTACTAGGAGAGCCATGGAGGACGCGAGCAAGCTACAGGCCTCGATGAGTACCATGTTTTTGCCATCCTTGATTCCCACGGTAGCGCTGGAAAGAACAGAAAGCTCTTGTGCCAGTGGGTCGGATATCCCGATGAGCCGGAACAGAACACCTGGGAGCCTGAGACGAAGGTCAGGGACATTGCCGAGACCATTCACGATGAGTGGCTTGAGGAGATGCAGAAGATGAAGAAGAACAAAGGCCCAGCCAAGAAAGGTCCGGCGAAGAAAGGAGTAGTCAAGAAAGGAACAGCCAAGAGCAAGAGCAAGGCTTAGAACAAGGACTGAACATGAGAAGCTGGAGTGGACGAACTCGGGTTGTTCTAGGGCTATCTAACAAATCAAGGATCTGGGATAGGTTGAGAAGGACTGGTGACTGTACTGATGCTTATGGTCTACGAGCTTCGAGTTTGAGGACTTGGACATCGGACATTGGGGTCAAGCAAGCCGGTGGAATCAGTCAGGGAACAGATAATTGAGCAATCAACAACTGCAAGATTGGACAATTGCCAGAAGAGGTCGGTGATGTCATTTCGGCGAAGCTTACTGTTTAGAGGAGTTAGCTTGTGCGTAGCACTTGCAGCAGTAAGCGCAGCTCCAAAAGAAGTTACATTTCGCCGACTATTACCGGATTCAGGCAAAAACATCTTCACACATTGGTTGTCTACACGGCACAGCATATACGACAGCTTGCTTCTCACCTAGAGAATGCCGTCATCATGAAACGCACCGGCGAATATAAGAACATGCAGTTCTCACTGACTTGACATGTGTAGCACGATCTTCTTGAACATACAAACTTCCAAATTTCCGATATGCCTTCTCAAAAGCCATTCGGTCTTGCTGTTATCGGCACGAACTGGATCACAAACTCATTCATCCAATCGTGTCACGAGAGCAGACTCTTTGAACTCAAGGCAGTCTACTCAAGAAAACTTGATACTGCAAGAACATTCATCAAAGAAACCCCTTCTATCAAAGATGCTTCGTCCGTCACAGCATATGACAACCTCGACTCTATGCTTTCCGATGACCCGAATACCGATGTAGTGTACATCGCTTCCCCTAACTCGTTGCATTACGAACAAGGCATCAAGGCTTTGAATGCTGGAAAACATGTCATCATGGAAAAGCCCTTTGCAACAGATATGAAGCAGCTCGAATATCTCTACAAACTTGCTGATTCTAAGAATCTGTTTATTCTCGAAGCCTACCGTCATATCCAGGAGCCAAATTTCAAAACACTGCAGAGGCTGTTCGACGATGAGAACACCAGGGAAGAGAAATTTGGGAAGGTCTATGGCGCAAGTCTTTCTATGGCAGTTCACTCTCCCCTCTTCGACAATATCCCGCTTCTCCTCCAGGCCAAGGGCGCCGTCGCCAACCCCAATGTCCCCAATGTGGCCTCACTTAAGTTCGGTGGGGGCTGTCTCATGGATATGGGCGTCTACCCTGTTACTTTCGCCATCCGCCTCTTCGGTGTCCCTTCAACGCATACCTATTTCCCTGTCAAGCTCGAAACAGGTGTAGATGGTGGCGGCTTGATCGTCTTCGAGTACACACCAGAGACTTCCAAGCATAAACAGACATTCACGTTGCAAGCTCAAACAAGCAAGCTCTACAGCTCGTTTGCGCCAACTGAGATTTATTGTGAGAAGGGAACTATTAGAATTGAGGGAGGCCAAGCTTCCAATGTGACGGATATCTGCACCATGGAATTCATTCCGAAGGGTTCGACAAAGGGTGAGGAGCTGGGCGAAACCAAACCTGAGTACACGAATATGTTGAACTTGACTTGGGAGGCTAAGGAGCTTGGACGGATCATTAAAGAGAAGGACAGGGAAGCTGAAGCGGATTTGAGAGCGCTTAGCAAGGGTGTTGTTACTGTCGTGGAAGATATGAGGAAGCGAAACGGCATTCTATACGATTTTGAGCGGTAAGTAAGTGTTGGGTGGGTTCCATTGGGTGTCAAAATAAAGTAGCCTAGGTGCGTGTCAGCGTGTCTAAACTGGTGCAACATGGCTGGATTAACTCGTCTCCAGCCGCCAACTCTTCCCACACCATGACGACGTCTATGTAACTCTGCGCAAACCGAACATGCATTTTACTGGTCCCTCAAATAATTGTTAGATACCTTCCAGATGATCAAGCTTCCTGTCAAATCGATGCCAAATAACTAAATCTACGATCATGAAATTCTACGTCACCTCTGATTGGTCGTCTGCCCGTTCACGCAACCGGGGTCATCTAACAGCCCGAGATGCCGAGTACAACATGTCGGATCAAACGAACATCGCGAACTTCCAGTCCTCAAAACAATGCAATCGCTCACATTAACTTGAATAATGATTCCTTCGTCATTTCAAACTCGTCATAATGACTTCCATTGCCCAGGCATTCCAAGACTCCCCAAACGACTCTGACGCTTCCGTGCAAAAACGGCAGCGGGTCTTGGCATGTACTCACTGCCAACAGCGCAAAATAAAATGCAATCGCGTGTTTCCATGCTCTCATTGCGTCAAGGTCTGGCCATTTCATCTACGAACAAGGCGCATGACTAACATCAACAGGCCAATCTAACCTGCGTCCCATCTAAACCGACGCCTATACGCAAAAGAAGAACGCCAAATGTTCTGCTTCAAGAGAGAATCAAGAAGGTGGAAGCGCTGTTAGAGCAGTATACGCTTCAGGGCTCGCCCGGTCAAAGTTCTGGCGCGGCGCAAGATGGAACTGAGTTTTCACCCTCGGCGTCGCCTGCGCCATCGAATGGGACGTCGAACCAGACAACACCGGGTGCTGGAAGGCTTGTCGTTAAGAATGGTGGCTACAAGTTCTTGGACAGCTGCGTTTGGGGGACTATCCATGACAACGTAGGTTTCCTCCCATCAGCGGAATGATATGGTCAAGCTGCTGATAGAAATGACAGCTTGAGGAAATGCGCAACATCCTTGATCAAGAAACATCCGACGAAGAAACATGCCCTTCACAAGCTTCCCCCGTTCCTCTCGAAGACGTCGACCTGCTCTTGGCAAAGACTGCATCCTCAAACATCGGAGACAACTTACCACTACCATTCCAGATCCTTCGACTCTGGCAAGTTTTTCTCAACAGAGTCAATCCTCTGACCAAGATGGTTCATGGACCTAGCACAGAGAGTCTTATTATCAGCGCGATGACAGATCCGATGCATATGCCACACAAGTCCAGAGCCTTGTTGTTCTCCATTTGTCTCATTTCTGTCGTTAGTCTTTCTAAAGATGAAGCTAAGTCGATGCTTGATCTTCAAAAGAACGAGGCGATCCAGAAGTTTACGAACGGCTTGAAGGTTGCTCTCAACAAAGTCAACTATCTCAGAAACTATGACATGGCTACTCTGCAAGCACTGGTCTTCTATCTGGTACGAATAAAGCTTTCCTTTGAAACTTCTTCACTAACCCGTCTCTTCCGTAGCTTTCCTTGCAAGGCCGCAGTAATCACGATGCGGTATGGGTTCTAAGCGGTGCAGTCATCCGAATCGCGCACAAGATGGGCCTCCACCGAGACGGAGAGATACTTGGCCTCCCTCCCTACGAGACCGAAATGCGACGCCGCCTGTGGTGGCAGATCGTAGCATTGGACTCGTTGTACGCGACGACGTCAGGAATCAAGCCCACATCGTTACTATCGGGAGCTGACACGAAAATGCCACAAAATGTCAACGACACCGATTTCTCTACCGAATCCACCATGATTCAACCGCGGGAAAGTGGTACCGAGATGGCCTTTGTTATGATCATTTACCAACTCATCAAGTTCATCACGGAACATCAGGCATCGGACTTTGAACATTTGCTTCTAGGGGGAGTAGGTGCTGAACCTGGAACACCGGAGTATCAGACATACCAAGAAGCACTACATGAGTTCAAAGGTCTTGTTGATGAATTTGATGCTACGCTAGCCGAAGCTGAGAGAAAGTACTGCGATCAGTCAGGAGGACCACTCCATGCGCTCGCTCTGTTTCTTCGACCGAATATCCTTAAAGAGGGGCGGGCAATGGGTACATCGATGGAAGAAACACCAGAGTGGGGTGCAGAGGTTAAGACTCCCAAAGACAACTTCTTTCGTATTTGGTTAACACACCACGAAGGAGCTCTCGGGGTTTACAAGATGGCGAACCAGGGAGGCTTTACTTGGGCTTTTAAGTCACATTTCCATCTGGACGCGCTCGTATTCCTTGCGGGTCAACTTGCTGAGCGTTCGCCACTTGGTTCGTTCGCTGAGCGTACGTGGCGCGTGTTTGATGGCTTCTATCACTATCATGAGGAGCTGTGGAGCCTAACGCAGAAGACTCATGTGCAGCTAGCTCGCCTGTTGCTGAAAGCGTGGGAAGCCCGTGAGGCGACGACTGAAGCTTCGGTGGACGTTCCGGTTTTTGTTCCTAAGCTGAAGATGGCTCTGTTACAAGCTGGGCTATGCTGGCCGAGACAGAACGCCACACTGCCCCAGCCTGTGGAAGAAGGAATCTTGATGCATGATTTGCAGTTCGGAGAGGTTTTATCTGATATGCCGGCGATGCCTTTGGACTGGTCAGTGGCAGATGATCAGCAGCTGGTGGACGCGCAGAATCCAGCTTTGCCTATTTTTGCGTTTTTCAACGGTACAACTGCTTGGTGATCATGAAAAGAATTTTCGATAAATGGATACATTAGCACAGGAGGTAAAAGCTATGTTAGAACAAATTGATGTGAGATGAATAACTGACTACTCTACCACGATGCAGACTTGAAGAGAACTGGTTTGCGTCCCTAAAGCAAACTGACAAACTCCTCAGGCAGAGGTTCATTCTCAACCCAAGCTTTAATTCCATCAGCAAACAATTCCGGAAACTGAAGATTCCATGCATGAATGGCCCCTTTGACGACACAGGCCTGACTCCTCTTCCCATCTTCGTGTCCCTGTGTTCGAAAAACCTTTCCCATTTTCTCTGTGCCTTCAACGTTATCACCCTGATCTCCCGCGATGGCCAGTATTCGCTTGTCCTTTTGCGCAACATCGTCGATAGCGGCTCTTCCCCAGCTTGCAAGCCCTTCGTAAGCACATTTGACAAGAGTCCAGTCGTTATTGCGGGCGATTTCGATCTGCAACTGGGTATGCTGCTTGAGGCCGGCTTTCCAAACACTGAATCTGTAGATACCAGTGTTCAACACAACCATGAGGCCATAGTGTAAAAGACTTGGTCGATCGGCCAACCAGACCTGCCAGGACATGAAAGGCGCGGCGCCTGTAACAAAAGCTGATTTAACAAGATCCGGATGGCGACGAATGATCTCCATTGTTGTGAAGCCGCCTAACGAGAGACCGACGACGTGAGCTTTGCCATCATGGGCATGGGTTCGAATGAGATGCGCGACTGAGTCAGCGCCAAGTTCAAGAGACCATGGGCCGATTTCTTTCGACTTTGAGTGTTGAGGCAGATCGGGGATTACGAGATGGTAGTCGTTGAGAAATGGTACGACGTGCTCCCATTCCAGGTTGCAGGAAAAGAGACCGTGGATGAGTACGATTGTTGTTGGGGCTGATTCATTGTATGAGCGGAAGAAAAGCTCTTTCTCTGGTTTCGGTGATTCTGCCATGATCAGCGATGTTTTCTTCCCTCTTGGATGACTTTGAGGTTAAGTCGCGATGGGTAGGAAGATGGGTGTTGATGTTCGGGGTGAAGTTTCTCCGCTGATGGCTGGAAGAAGGATTCCGGGAGAGGCTTGTGAAACGTTGGCTGCCTACGGGCGCAATCTCCCACGTTTGTGGCCAGCGGCTGGACACTTGGATTCTGGACTGTCAAGGATTCGATAATGAGGCGTTGGGGGAGTGCGCGGCTTTTGCGATAGGGATAGAGGAATCAATCAGATCATGTTTCAACACAAAACATCTGCAAATACGTTCTTTGTTGGTTGAACTGTTCACAATTCAACTCTGTATTGTTCATGACATTCCACTTTAAAGATGGAGCGCCGTACAAGTCGTGCTAGTGAGGCTGGGGCCACTGGGCATGGCCTAGAATTAGTGGCAGACACACCTATGGCGCCTGGAAAATAGAGAGGCCTCACAGCGACATAACGACAAAGGGCCCCACCTCAGTTACGAACCAAGTACTCACATCAAACCCATCGTCAGCACGTCGTTAGTCTCCATCACAGATGCCCTCAATGGCTTCATTCTTAGAGACTGGATCGTCACTTCTTATCTTTTGACATACACCGGTACGTCCACCGATTCGGATCTTGTGGGAACAACTACTAATAACGCCAAGCTTTCTTACTATTTATGCCAAGTTGAGCGATGTCTTTGGGAGGAAGACCATGCTTCTGCTCGCTCTTCTGATCTTCACGATATTCTCTGGTCTTTGTGGCACTACGAACAATGTGGTTGACCTGTCCCACCCCGGCATAAGCCTACTCCCCATGATGCTCTCATCTCCCGCTGCCACTGTTCTCTCGGGCTATCTGACGCGGAATGCCAAGATACCCCCGGTGTATCCCATCAACGTGACTGATGGACTGCAGGTGCTTGGCGTCTGCTTGATGTGCTCACTACCAGTCGACTCGACAGATATGCCTGACGCACAATACGGTTACGAAGTCTTGATGGGTGTTGGCTTTGGGTTAGATCTGACTACTGTCTTGACCTTCGCTCGTATTGTGGTCTCTGAATCTAATCTCTGTACGTTATCCCTTGGTGAAGATTGTTGGAGTTGCTGACATGGTGAAGCCGTGATGATGGGTGCCTTGACATAGATCAGAGTCCTAGGCGGTACGGTATCGCTAGCCATGTGGTGAGTTGTACTGCTGTTCTTCATCAAGGCACGGAACGTTAACAATGATACAGCGCTACCATTCTCAATAACCATTTGAGACCAAAATTGACCGATATCGTATCCACAGAACAAGCAGCAGCAATCTTCGACTCCGTGTCTGTTATAGAAAATCTCGATCCGTCTCAGCAAGTGGCTGTAAGAAGGGCCTTTGCTGAAGGTTATAATTGGCAGAATATCTTCATGGCAGCCATGGCAGCTGCTGGCTTGATTGCGTCGTTGTTTCTGTGGGAGAAGAGTTCGCGCAAAGCAGAATAGGTGGATGAACGATGGGAGTCTGTTTGAACACACTAATACTTCCTTTCATATTCTTCCAAATGTCAAATTAAAACTTATCTGATTATCATTCCATATACTTTTCTTATGCCTCTGTCGTTTTCTCCTTGCTCTCCGCTGCTATTTTCGCAATCACTTCCACAGACTCATTCTCTCGTCCAAGCGGCACAAAGATGTGATCATGGTAAAAACCACTGACAGGGTTACATCCAATACCCTTCGCTGCCAGCTTCGTCGCGACGACAGCCATGAACCCCACAGCTTCCAAACTGGAGGTGACGTTTAGGCTGATCATTTTGCAAGGGAAGAAATGCTCGATGTTGTGAACTTCTGCATATTCTTTGCTGACAATTGCAGTTACACCCTCGGATTCTTTAAAGAGCATTTGAGTCTCGGAAAATGGTGGTAGTTTTGAGGTTTCGGTGAAGGTGGCGAAGACGTAAGTTGTTGAGTGAAGGGTTGTGTTGAGAGTTGAGAGGAGCTTACTCAGAGAGAGCTCGCCGGGGTCTTGTGTCATCAGAGACATATTGAAGATGACAGTAGAGTACTGAATTCTTGAAGAGTAAATGATGATATGATTGAGAAAAAGATGAATTGCGATGGAACGAGAAAGTCCTGATGAGGCTCAATAAAAGTCAACTGGTAGTGGGGCGCAACTTGCACTAAAACAGTCAACGTCAACGGGAAGGCGCGCCCCATCACAGTAGAACACAATGGAACGCTCCACTAATACCAAACTCACTAGAAGATTAGCATCTTCATCACCACAACTTCGTCCGGCGACTTCATCGACCATGCAAATACACAAAACTCGACACCTATTCGGGTCTCCTGTCTTTTCGGAGGCTTGACCTCTTCACGGACTGTTTCGGTCTAGTTCCCTGTCGTTAAAGGACCAATCATGGAGCAAATTTGCACTGCCACGATCGGGCTTACAGCTGGGCTAGGGTCGATCCCCGTGGGCGGTAAGCACTCAAATTCCAGCAAGGCTGAACGACGCAGTTGGGCGAACTGAAGCCACGTCAACAAACATTTGAATGAGTGTCGAGTCGTATACACAATCCAGATACGTCCGCCAAATTTCCAATTACCAAGTGCGACTGGCTATACCATCAGACGAATACAACCTCGGCAAAGACCGGTAGTGCGTTACTATTCTGTAACACCAGGCGAGCATGCGACTCATCAACACCACAACCTTGGAGCTCGAGGAGTTCCAGAGCCAGATACCAGTTTACGCAATTCTGTCTCATACATGGGGAAAGGATGAAGTCTCGTTTGTTGATTGGCAGAACAACTTCGCCATAGCCAGAACGAAAGATGGGTACCACAAAATAGAGCGTTCATGTCAACAGGCTCGAGCCGATGGCTATGATTATCTCTGGTGCGATACAAATTGCATCGATAAAAGAAGCTCCTCAGAGCTCAGTGAGGCTATCAACTCGATGTTCAACTGGTACAAGAATTCAGCCGTCTGCTACGCCCATCTTTCTGATGTTTACCCGGGCGATATGGCGTCCTTTTACACTTCGCGGTGGTTCACTAGAGGCTGGACATTACAGGAGCTGCTCGCACCCAAAGAGGTGATCTTCTTCGACAAATACGGTATCAACTTTGGAACTCGATCGTCCCTATCGCAGGAGATTTTCGATATCACCAAGATCGAGGAAGCTGATATGAGGAGCGGCATCCATAAAGCCAGCATTAGCAAACGCATGTCCTGGGTCTCACATCGCCAAACATCAAGACCCGAGGACATAGCGTATTGTATGCTTGGGATTTTCGATATAAATATGCCCCTGCTCTACGGAGAAGGAGACAAGGCATTTATTCGACTGCAAGAAGAAATCATTCGACTTTCCAACGACCAATCGATATTCTGCTGGCATTGGAGCATGGAACATGTCCCCAGCGACTGGTCGAGTATCCTGTCACCATCGCCAAAGACGTTCGAAAACTCGGGATCCTACCACCAAGCATGGGGAGGTGATGACTCACTTTCCTACACCACAAGCAACTCGGGATTATCTATCAAGCTGAAGCTTGTAGATGTTGCTTCTGTGCATAACACTTGGCCATCTATAAACGAAAGGTCTCATGGCCCAAAGAGCGCTAATGCATTAGCTTTACTCGACGTCCAATGCCGCGACACTAGCTGCAGAGTCGCCGTGGCTCTCCAACAACCACCGCTCAGCAAACGTTTTGTTCGAACCCCATTCCCTTCATGTCCTATCCCGATGGACAACTGCGATGAAGTAGAGCCCACCGAAATATGTATCGTCGGTCCTAGAGATCGCGCTCTCTTGATGCCGGCGCCGTCACCCATGCACATAACGAGTCCCGACTTTGAAACCCTCATCGTCGTTAGCTCGCCTCATAATGTCAAAAGTGTCATAACGGTACCGCAAGTACAGCATTATTTCAACACCCTCGCTCTGCGTCCCTTCGCGCCAACATTCTTCGGGGCAGTCTTTGCGTTAACGTTGACTATGAACCCACTGATGGAATCAATCACCATCTTTTGTTTTGTTGGGGTAGATTGCGATCATTACAGAACGAGGTGGCATTGCCAAATTCTGGAGGCACTTGCTCCTACATGCGCGAGCTCTGAAATAGAAAAGAGAGTTGCTGTTCACGAATCTAAGGTCATCCGAACAGTCTGCCGTTCAATTGTTTCTGGTCGACGACTGAAGAGCGGGGTGACAGACAAGCTCAATACTTCACCAGGAGAAGATTTCCAGATACATGCAGGACCGTGGGTTGACAGCTCTAATAGCTCAAGGTTGTCTGTGACACATATCAAGATACCCAAGCTTTCCTCTTTCCGGTTTAATACCAGAAAAGAATCGGATGACGGTATTGGAAAGCGCAAAGTTATCACTGGATTGAAATCCAGGGAGCTACTGCAGAGTAGAGCGACGGTATGAGTAGTGCGTTTATCGGATGGCTTGGTTCGTGCAGTGAGTAATGAATATGAACCATTCTGCGATTGTTATTGTGCTACTTGATGTGTGTACCTTGCAGGACTCACTTCTCAGAGAAACCTTGACTAATATGGATATGGAAACGCTATCTGTCTAATCTTGCTTGAAAGGCCCGTGAGGATCAACGTTATAAACTGGTATTCTTAGCATTGTTCTCATAAAGATCCTTGTTGCCAAAGAGACGTGGCTGTCGATTTGCAGTTTCTCTTCGAACCGCATTTCACTACCCTATGGCCAATTTCAAGACTAAAGATACCATCCAACCACAAAGATGAAAACGTATCCACTTTGATCGTCGGACCGACATACTACCAATCTCATCAAATGACATCCTTGACTCAAAGTCAAAGCTTCAATACACTGTCGGACCGACGGTCTTTCCCCGTAGTTGAATCCATTTTCGCCCCTCAGCCCCAGATCTTCTCCTTCTCCTTAACCCCAGATTTTACTTGGCCTGGCATCGCGTCGCATCCCCAGACCCATCCCCAGATATTTGAATAACGGAAACGACCAGTAGCAGTGACGCTTTTCCCCGGACCGACGAGTTGCTGCCAAGCGGCTTGAGGAACTTATGACGACGCCTCTCAGAAGATGACCTGACTTTTGTCACCGCGTTGAATCGAGCTACTTAGACTCGGAGAAGTCGGAACCTCCTGTTTACGATTGGTACTTAGATCTAGAAGCGTTCATTCGGGTCTTGTTTACCCGGCTGGCCGTTGTCATTACCCCTTGTCGTCAAATCTCTTCAAACCTTAATCCAGGCATGGATCGCGACGGAGAAAGCGCGTCGCTAGACACCATTTCGCCCTCCAACACTACCACGATGACGTCTGAGAAGCCGCATTCTACGGTTAAACAGACTACCACCGGCGCCATGAAGGAACAGTCGCAACACGCTGAAGCTAGTGCCGCCACGGCGCTAGAACATGAGCTCACGTTTCGAGATGCCGTGCGGCTCTATCCCAAGGCTATCTTTTTCTCGCTAGTCTTTTCGATGGCTATTATTATGGAGGGCTATGATATGGCTCTCATTGGTTCATTTTATGGCTATGAATCGTACGTTTCTTCTCCCGTTTATTACGGTTCCCAAGGCTAATGCGAATGTAGATTCCGCAACAAATATGGCAACCAACCAAACCCCGACGGCGGAATGGTGATTTCAGCAGATTGGCAAACATACATCCAAGTCGGCGGCATGTGCGGCCAGATCTTTGGCCTGTATCTCAACGGCTGGGTTTCCGATGCCATCGGCTACAAAAAGACCATGATTCTAGCCCAGATTATCATGATCGCTTTTACGTTCATCGTATTCTTCGCAAAGAATATCGAGATGATCCTGGCGGGACAGATCCTCATGGGTATCCCCTGGGGTGTGTTTCAAACCTTGACTCTCGCATACGCGTCGGATATTGCCCCGGTCGCTCTGAGACCTTATCTCACTGCTTATGTGAACCTGTGTTGGGTTATTGGGCAGTTGATCTCCGCAGGAATACTGCGCGGACTTCTGAATCTAGACAACGAGTGGTCGTATCGCGTGCCGTTTGCGTTGCAATGGCTTTGGCCACCCTTCATTATACTCGGAACCATCTTTGCGCCTGAATCGCCTTGGTGGTTGGTACGACAGGGTCGTCATGTCGATGCTAAGGAGGCGATTCTCAAGCTCGTCAGTCCTCAACCTGATATCAAGTTTGACGCTGATGCGCAAGTGTCCATGATACATGAGACGAATGAGCTTGAAAAGGCTACGTCGGCGGGTACAAACTATTGGCATTGTTTCATGAGAGCTGACCTACGACGTACGGAAATTGCATCGATTACTTATGTCGCTCAAGCGATGTGCGGCAGCGTTCTCATGGGCTATTCCGTCCAATTTTATGAGCGCGCCGGATTATCGTCAAGCAACGCATTTACTCTCAACATTGTACAATATTCTGTCGGTGCGATCGGCGTCATTCTTTCATGGTTTCTCATGTCCAAATTTGGACGACGTACCCTTTACATCGCAGGAACATCCATGCTTTTCATCATTCTTCTCGTCGTCGGCGGTCTCGGTTTCGCGCCGCAAAAGAACTCTGGTCCATCCTGGGCAGTCGGCAGTCTACTAATCTTCTACACATTTATTTACGACTTAGCAGTCGGACCAATCTGCTACACCATTGTCGCAGAAATTCCCTCCACGCGTCTCAAAGCGAAAACAATTGTGCTGGCGCGCAACTTTAATAATATGGCCGGCCTGGTCAATAATACCCTTATGCCAAGAATGCTCGGTATACATGCATGGAACTGGGGTGCGAAAACGGGTCTCTTTTGGGCGGCGTTTTGTTTTCTTATTATGGTGTGGGCATATTTCAGATTGCCGGAGCCCAAAGACAGGACGTTTGGAGAATTGGATGTTTTGTTTGAACATAGAGTGAGTGCGAGGAAATTTGCAAAGGCGCGCGTGGATCAATTTGGGGATAGGACTGGTGCTGTTGAAGTTGATGGACATAGGTAGAGATTGTACATCACATGTAATTATTATGTATTCTTGGTTAAATAAACGACGCAATTTTACACGTGCGGTTAATCAGAAAAGCCAGGCCGTCATAATCCTGCAGGCGCATCTGCAATGAAGCAGCTGACATGCCAATCATTGGTCTATCCCTACAAGGGGAAATAATCGGTTATCTGCCCCAAACAAGCATAACAACCAACACGCTACAGTGGAACCTCGAGTATCAAATGCGCGGGGAAACAGGCAAGGGCTACAGTGGAACACTCCATGCCGTATCTCAGTGGAACACCGTAATCGCAGTGGAACATCAGAATCTGATCTCGGACCGTCGAGATTGTGAAAAAAATGGGCGTTTTTAGTAGAGGCGAGACAATGATCTACAGGATCCACCACCCAAGACTCATTCCCTCGGCTGATTGGCATGAGACGTGATGTCGGTCCGACGAACAAGCGGCGGAATTTTGGGGGGTCGGCTGAATTATTTACTTATTAGGCAAAACCCGGTCTGGACTGGTCTTTCAAATTTGGGTTTTATAATCAACCCAATTCCCCAGACTTTGTTCCTTTGCTTGAGTATCAATTGCGTGAACAGACAAGTAAAAGACAGCAGGGAAATATTCAGACAGGACGATGACGGTCAAGAACACTACTCCACGCCCACGATGGCATCCTGCGCCTACATACCATCTCAAAGCACCAAGAGGATGGATCAACGATCCTTGCGCGCCTGGATATGATGCCTCTACTGGTACATACCATCTATCATATCAATGTAAGTGCAAAATCCATCACCATCACCAGGAAAAGCAGCATCCAGACTGACTTTGCCACCAGGGAACCCCAAATCCTGCGATTGGGGTGACATCACTTGGGGCCATCTCACAAGCAGAGACGGATTAACATGGAAGCAAAACACTCAAAACCCCGTCCTAGAACCCTCAGAAACATACGACAAGGAAGGTATCTTTACAGGATGTCTCCACCCCACTGGCCTCCAAGGCGAAGAAGGCCAACTCACAGTTATCTACTCCTCCATCACACATCTCCCCATCCACTGGACTCTCCCATACACACGCAACTGCGCCGGTCTCTCAGTAGCAACTTCAAACGACGGAGGCAAGACATGGCAAAAGAGCGAACAAAACCCCATCTTAGACGGTGAACCAGAAGGCGTCACAGTAACCGGCTTCCGCGACCCTTATCTAGCCGAATGGCCCGCCATGGACGAGCTCCGCGGCGAAGCGAGCCTGTACGGTTTTGTTTCAGGAGGTATCGTCAACGCCGGCCCGACAGTCTTTCTTTATGCTATCTCACCGACCGATCTCACCCAGTGGACCTACCTCGGCCCTTTAACCGACCTCCCCACCGGCTACAGCCCCTCCGGCCGATGGGGCGGCGATTTCGGTGTGAACTGGGAATGCGTCAACTTCATGACTCTTCACAACGACACCGAGGAATGTCCGTTTATGCTTATGGGAACGGAAGGTGGAGTTAAGCCTGGTGCGAAGGAGGGTGCTGAGCAGTGGTCTTTGTGGATGGCTGGATCTCTGGAGCAGACTGCTGAAGGCCCGAGATTGAAGCATGAGTTTGATGGGATTTTGGATCATGGGTGTCTTTATGCGCCGAACTCGTATGAGCATCCTATTACGAAGAATAGGATTGTTTGGGGGTGGTTGAAGGAGGATGATTTGACGTTGGCGAGACGTGAGACGAAGGGATGGACTGGATACTTCTCTCTCCCGAGGGAGCTGTTCTTGTACTCTGTCGATAACGTTACAAGAAGTCTTACGTCACCACTGGAGGATCTTGGCTGTGTCAAGGCTGTTGAGAACGGAAGAGGATCATATACCGTCCAGACATTAGGCATCCAGCCATTGCCAAACCTGCAAGATCTCAGACGAGGAAAGCCCGCTTACTGGAACAACGTCGTCAGCAGTACTGGACTCGGAAGCCTCATCAAGTCTCACTCTGGATCTTGGGAGCTAGAAGCCACGATAAAGGTGTCGCCTAATGATCAAGGAGTGGGCTTCTGGATCCGACATAACGAGGATCTATCCCAAGGCACAGCCATCCACTTCTCTCCCCAAACCGAAACAATCACAATCGACAAGAGCAAGTCCAACAACGAAGCCAATATCGAAAAGGCCCCTGCTTCAGGCCCATTCACACTCTTCTACTCTGATAGAAACGGATCAGAGGAGCTTGAGAAGTTACACTTGCGCATCTTCTGCGACGGCGATGTTCTGGAAGTGTTTGCCAATGATCGCTTTGCTTTGTCGACTATGGTGTACGCTGATACGAGGGACTGCACTGGAATTAGCTGGTTTGTTGATGGTCAAGGGCCGGGTGAGACTGTTTTTGAGTCTGTTAAGTTGTGGGAGAATATGAAGGAGGTATTGGAGGTTGATGAGCCTGTTGTTTATGAGCGAAGCCAGCTATGATGAGAAGTCGCTTTTCTGGTAAATGGAGTTATGGTTGGGACATACTATAGTTGAAACTATTATAAACAGCATCTTATATGATCGGCATGACCAAGAAATAAATACGTCATTTTAAAGACAGATTATACATCCATTCTATCCTATCAAATTCTTCTCAGAAGCCTCAGGCCGCTTCTCCGAGAACGCCTTCTGCTCCTCTTCCCTCTGACTATCTCCCAACGAAACACGTCTCCTAGCATCAACATAAACCATATACTCCTCATACGTATGCGGAAGAACCTTCAGGTCCTTAGGCACAGAGAAAGTATAGTTGAACTGACCAGTGGGCTTGGCGACTCCGTGCTCAACATCACGAACCTTGCTATCAACTCGAATATGAACACGAGTCATAGGATTCTCGTTATCAGGGAAACCAGGCTCTCTACCGTCCTCTTCTAACAGTGGAGGATCAGTGTACGCAACAGTGGCGGTGAGATAGAGCACACTTCCGACGGGAACGGGATTGCGAAAGGTGCAAGGATCGGCGCTGATGAAAGTCGGACGAGCATGAGCGAAACTAGCCGCACAACAAAACGCAAGCTCAAAGGTCTGCTTCAAATGGAAACCACCAAAGATCATCGTCTGATGGCGGTTGCGGAACTGCGGCTGCATGATAGCAGCAGTAGAAAGCTGCGTCTTGGACATAGCCACAACGTTGGATGGTTGGCGAAGATCGTTGTTGGGATCGTGGTAAGCAAGCTGTCGTAGCCAGATCTGATGGATCAGGGCTGACTCAGCATCATTTGGCTCTGTTTGTAGAAGTGATGCCTTTGAAGTCTCCTTCTTGGACAGTGATTTGGCTTCTCCGGCTTTGAAGATCTTCTCTTCCTCCGCGTTTGTGGGTACGAGCTTGGGGATGTTGACGGGTTTGCGGGTGTTGGGATCTAGAGCGACCATGGTGAATGTGCAGGTGAGAAGGACATCTTCCGGCTTGCTGGGCTCCCCTTCTTCTCTAGCTTTGGCGACTTTGCATGTAATTTCGACACTGCTTCGGCCGGAAGCGTACGTGACTTGACCGCTGTACTCAAGATCGCAAATCTCGGTGAGGGGGTGGGCTATCGTGATTCTGTCCAGAGCAGCAGTGACGGTCGTGACGCCTGGGCCGGTGTGCTTGTAGACGATAATTCCAGAAAGAGCATCAAGATCCATGAACAGCGTTCCAAGTCTGATGTGCCCAGACGAATTGACGTATGTATCCGACAACCAAGGATCCTTCTTGAGAGGCAGCACAACACGATGGTAGCTATCGCTCATCTTTCTGGGTGTCAAGTCCCTCTCCTTGGGCGTATCGCCGGAATCATGAGCAGGCTTTCCCTCCTGTTGACGTCTGAAGGCCTCAATCCAGGGCATCGGCTGTCGCTGATCGGCCAGCCCTTGGAAGACGCCATCGGTTCGTGACATGGCTGTGGTATGGAAGCTGCTGACTCTCAATGCAGGTCGCAGCGAACGTGATCGCCGTAATGAAGCAATTACGCTTCTTCCTCTGGGCATCATCATGATGGTTGATCGGCAATGCGATGAATGAAAGCAGATGATGTTGAGGAATTGACGAGGTGTGACGCAATGCGACATTCGCGCGTTGGGTCAGCCGGTGGAACCCGATATGGAGCTGATAAGGACGCGATAACTGGTAACGCGCTACTACCCAGAGTTACGGCTAACCTGGACTACAGCGGATGAAACCGGCGGAAATCACTTCTGGTGGCTTGCAAACGCTAATAACCTGAAAATAAAGGAGGATAGCAATAATTGAAGTCGACGGGACAGAAGCAATAGACAAACAGTTATTTCTTTTTTGTTGCCCAGAGACTCTGTTCTAGAACACTGACTGATGCTTTTACTATTGAGTACAGCTGAGCTTTATTGACGCCACATCGCTGTACTATCAGACACTAGCTTTACCGAGATGAAACAGAATGTGCTTGCTTTTGTATCTGAGAAGATATATTAGTCCTTTGTAGAAGAATCAGAACCCTTTTCCCGATGTTGTTATCCCTTCCAGAGCTCAGTCGCAATGAGAGTACCGTCTTTGAATCTCGTATCTGCCTTTCTGGCGGTCTGTGGCAATGCGCACGCAAGCCCATGCAAGCCAAAGTCCACATCGGCAGCTCTCGATGGACCATCTTCAACAGGAACAGTAACGTCAGTGTCTACTCAGGAGGCGACTTCAGCTTCTTATGTAGTGTCGATAACTACGGAGGGAAGCTCAGTTATCGAGTCCTTGTCATTTTATTCGTCGTCCATCATTTCCAAACCAGTCTCTTTCATTGTCACGACAACATCAGATGCCTTCCTTTCTTACTCAACTGAACTGTCATCCTCATCGGAGACCACCGAAGCGTCCGGTATAATGGCTGCCGACATGTCCGCTACTACTGCATCGACTACCGAGCTCTCGACTGAGCTTCCAACCACTTCCAATACTGCCGAGACAACCACTTCTGATATCCCGATCTCCACCACAAGCGAGGAACCTGCACCATCCAATCTATTCTTCGACCCGTCATTTGAGGAACCAAGCATAGATGGGGAGGTTGATGGAACGCCTTGGATCGTGAGAGACGGGCCTTCCAGCTCAGTCGGTATCACCCCAGACGTAGCCCGCACAGGCTCACACGCAGCGTATGTACTACCTTATTAAGTTAGTGATCTCGATACTAACGCTTCTCATGTAGATACTGGTCTGTAACAGTAACTGGCCAGAATGGCGGTACCGTTAAGCAAGAAGTCGCGCTTGATTATAGTCACTTCTACAAGATCTCGTACTGGTGGTATATCGATGAGGATGCACAACCAGAGAGCCTCCGAAGCTGCTACATCAGTATTGTGCAAGACAGTACTGACGGGAAAAGTTCTAGCTTCCCTGACTTCTTCCTACTTCCATCACCCCTCCCCCTCAAGACCTGGACTAAGCGAGAACTTTCGTTCAATTCTATCAACATCACTCCAGCATACATGACCTTCAGTGTCTTCTGTTTCGAAGACGCAGGCACCGGGCTCAAGGTTGCCATCGACGATATTCAACTGGTTTACTAAGGTATTGCATTTTGTAGCTTGACAGAGCATACTTACACATCTCCTCTTCTTGTATGTATTTATACTAAAACCTCAACACATTATATACTCTAGACGTTAGAGTACTCAAAGGGAAAGTGTAACGATTGATAAAATGTTTTTTTGCCTGTAGATTTGGCTTTATAGAATATGTCAACTGTGGCTTGAAAGGGCAGATCTTCAGATCAATCCAGGAAATAAAGATCCACAAGACTTGAGTGTCTTTAACAACTAAATATTGAGTCGAGTTACATTCATACTTCAAAACTACCTCCCAACAGTCCCCACCAGATCACTTCTGATTGACGCTTCAAAACTCCAACTTAGAAACGTGCAGCCACTTCTCATCAGATTCAGCAAGATTCTTAGCCGCCATTTGAGCCCACGGGATAGCACTCGGGCCCAGAACAATCCTCAGCGGCGGATCTTCAACTTCCGACATATACTTTATAGCCTTGGCTATGTCTGAGGCTTCTGACCAACCAGACTTGTCATCTCTGACCTTCATCATCATCCCAACAGTCTGCTCATAAGGCTCGGTAAGCGTAGCCGTGTCGGTAGCAGTGTTGACCCAGTCTGTCTTGATACCACCAGGCTCAGCGACGACCACTTTGATTCCGAATGGTGCCACTTCTTGAGATAAACCCGTCGAAAAACCTGCAACTGCCCATTTGGCGCTTTGGTAGGCTGCTGCTCCGGGTGTACCGACTCGATCACCGACGCTAGACACCTGAATAATATGACCAGACTTTTGTTCGCGCATGAGAGGCAAAGCAGCCTTTGTAACATTGACGACACCGAAGAAATTGGCATTCACTTGAGCATGGAATGATTCCAAGGATATGTCTTCCACAGAAGCCATGTTGGCGTAGCCAGCGTTGTTGACGACCACGTCGATGCGGCCAAACTTCTCAACAGCTTTTTTGAAGGCGTTTTGGGCTTCATCAGCGTTGGTGACATCGAGACCAGTTGCCAAGATCTTGTCTGAGCCGTACTTGGTGACCAGATCGTCGAGCTGGGAAGGGTTGCGAGCTGTTGCGACGACAATCTCGCCTGATGCGAGGACTTCTTCGACTAGAGCGCGGCCAACTCCGCGGGAAGAGCCAGTGACGAACCAAACTCGGGCCATGTTAAATAAATTGATATTGAGTTGATTTGGTGAATAAGTGATTGTTTCTGAGATTGAAAGCTGAGGTGTTGTGATGGTTCCATGTTATTGCTGGGAGCACAGGCTTTTTATAGTTGAACACCGCAGACTTGGCATCTTTATAGTTCATCTTAAATCCATGCTCCGGACTAACACGAAAGCTAAGCCGTAAAGCAATTCAATCGTTAACAACTGCGCTCACAAGACTCGAACTGACCAGAGTTGAGGCTCAAGTAGTGGATGATATGCACAATGGTGGATCGCCGTTAAGTCCGGCCGCGACTCCGCCACCGTGCATTCCAGAAATGCCCTCCTCCGCAGTACGACTACCTACAATAGTGGGCAAATCTGGAGATAAAGCATGGCTTTTAGCCCAAGTAAGCGGGAAATGGCTTACTGGCTTACATCGGACATGGGTAGCAAGGCTAATTGATTGCGCAGATGGGTTGCCGACTGACCGACTGACTAGAGGTGGTTTGTCGCAATTGGAGTGGATGATATCTGGAAATTAGACCGAGAAATGCTGTGTTACCGTAGATTGTCCCTCTGTGACTGAGTGACGAGGTTTTGTTCAAGAGAATGAGAATATTTGTGGTTGGTGTCGTACCACTTGCAGGCAACTACAGGTACGTAGCATTATTCGTGTCATGCGGCATTTATTTCTCTTTCAGATCTTACACTTCTGAGAAGATACTTACCTCCCAACCAAAAGGGCCCTTGATTCAATTTCTGAGGATTGGAAAGTCCGGTGTTGACAACATGGCACCGATCCAGCCAAATGCGGACCCAGGTATGATGGCTGTCTAGCAATTGGGGGACCAGCTGATGGGATCTATTAGGGTCACATCAATTTTACGACTTGACATCTTCCCCAAGACTAGGTAACTCGGTTCCTATTGTCATGATAACATGATTGACAAATGTATAAATAGGCCAGGGCAGGCATGCTATCGTTGTCGAGTGCCGCAATCCAAGCGGTCAAGTATACGCAATGAAACTATTCAAAGAAGACAGCCGAGACAGAATCACCCGCGAAATCGAAGTGCTGCAGCTCTTGAGATCTGGTCCGAACATGATAGAGATTGTAGATGTTGTGCAGGGAGAAGAGGTTCGTTGGTTCATGTACTTCTCAATGAACTGAAGTTAAGCGTATGAAAAGGGAGCAAACATCGGTATAGTCCTCGAATACGTCGACAACACGGACTTTCGAACCTTGTACCCTCGATTTACCGGCTTCGATATTCGATACTACACCCGCGAGGTTCTAAAAGGACTCGAGTTTGCTCATGGTCAGGGCATTATGCATCGTGATATAAGACCCCAAAACGTGGTCATTGACCATCAACAAAGGAAGGTAACAATTCCATCCCAACAAGTACATTGTGCAAGTCTGACAAAGCGACGACAGCTTCGTCTCATAGGATGGAGCTCAGCCGAGTTCTATGAACCAGGAAGAGAGTACGACTGCTGCGTAGGCCTCTTCAAACCACCAGAAATCCTTCTGGACTACGAGAAATACGATTACAGTGTAGATATGTGGTGTCTCGGCAGCATGCTTGCCTCGATGATCTTCAGGAAAGAACCATTCTTTTATGGAATCACTCTTACAGACCAGCTGATCAAGATTGCAAAGGTTCTTGGGTCTGATAAGATCTACGAATTCGTTGAGCAGTATGGGATTACGATGTTCCCAGAAGACCGCGAAGCTCTGGGCCACTGGGATGGAGAGCCTTGGGAAAACTTCAAGAACGAGGGTAACCAGCATCTAGCGACAACGGAGGCTATATCATTCGTTCATAGGCTACTTCGGGTTGATCCCGCGGTAAGACCAAGTTTATTTTTGCGGAGCTATGCTGATGAATAGCATTAGGAGCGACCTACTGCCAGCGAGGCCCTCTTCCATTTCTACTACCAAGATCTAAACCGGGAGAGACAAGATGCAGAATGACACCCGTGTGATCAATATTGTTGTTCTGTCGAGTACGCATTGCGATGGTGTCAATGACACACCCCGCGATAGAGACCGGAGGCTTCTGGTTGGGTCTAATTCGTAATTGTAAGCTGTTAGCATATCGATAAGTGTTAACCACTCGATCCAATCATTGATAACCCAATCATTAGACTGGAAATTCAACGACCAATACACTTCACTACAATTTTAAACCCCTCTCAGGTCGACTTTGAAACAGAGTAAGCTTGCAGGCGTTCATATTGCAACTTTAGCCCTCTAATGAACCATCTAAGCTGAGGTGATGTGAGCAAACGTACATGATTAGTTACATCTGCAGAGTCTCAGCCGCGAAAGAACAACCATCAACAGGATAGAGATGAATGCATCTATGTAATAAACTTCATTTGTTATATGACGCTCGGCATGAATATTGAGACTCGGAGGTTATTCTCCTCAAAGTACAACGCAGCCTGCATTTTCAACTCATTACATGACGCATGACTTCAGGCTCTCACTTAACCTCTTTATCTAGTCGTTGTGGTTTTTCTTTCGGACTGGGAGCCTATTGGTTCGCAGCATAAGTATCCATTCGAGGATGCTGGCGCGGCAGTACCCGCGATCTTTGAGTTCGAATACGAGTATGGCTGCAGCCAAGCCGAAGCCAGGAAGCGGCTTCTTTGCCGATTTATTGTCGCGAAAAGGTCGGTCTCATCTTAAGTAAGACTAACATTAAGCCTCGAGTAGATGCATCGGCTACCTTATCAAGGTCTGGCCAGGACCATGACGACGTAGTTTCAATTTCAACTTCGGCTTTAAACTCGCCATCTTGTTCGTATTCTGTTAAAGCTAGAAGTCGTCGAGTATCCTCGCGTTCGGAACGATTACGACATATCAAAAGTAGTTCTCGGCTTTATAATCAGTCAGAACCTTGTTTCTCTTCTTTAAGTCGCCAGATTGCAGAACCCAAAAGTCACGCACGTTGAATGCCGATGTACCTGTAAGTGAAGGGTTTCTATTGGAGGAAGCTCCCTAGCTCAAGCCGACGATCTAGAACCGCAGAACTAATGCATACAACATCCTTTTCTTCCTCTCACGACCGCTGTAGGCTACTGGATCACGAGAGTACACTAATTCGAAGCGGACTCCGAACGCCATGTTTATTTATAGCCGAAGTCTTCTTGTCGGTAGTGGTGTTCATCCAGCTGTCATGTGTGCGATTTGTTGACGTCAATACTCGCGTTAGCCTAATGTAGTAAAGGATCACGCGACAAGACTCTGAGTTTCTTTTAACAAGAAGACTCGATAAAGATTACTCTTCTATTCCTTGGCATTTCTTGGCGTTTTTGGTGAGATATGAGCCTTGGTTCTCGACACAATGTGGTCATTCGTCCAACGACGACAGATCGCCAAACAAATACGATCAGAATACCAACTCGACCTAAGTTCCATCGAAACACCAACCTACAAGTCTCGCAACTGTCTACTGCTCAGTAGCGATGATCGAGTCAGCCGTCAAGACTCTCCTAACGACGAAGCTTTCAAAGTCCAAAGCACAGGCGAGGATGACCCTCTCAACCCAAAGAACTGGACCCTGGCAACACGATGTCGCAACATCTGCATCATTTGCTTCTTAGTCTTCACACAATGTTGGTCCGGTGCTGCCGACTCTATCGGAAATGACATGGCGAGCAAGGATCTGCATGTGAGCCAGGTCGCCGAGAACGTCTCTACGGCTGTTTTCCTGTTCGGCGTCGGAACAGGTGCTCTGTTCGCAGGACCTCTATCAGAGGCTGTTGGACGGAATCCGACATATTTGGTAGCTACAGCTTTCTATCTCCTTTTTGTGCTTGGGACGGCTATGACGCCCACTTTTGGGGGTCAAGTGGTGTGTCGGTACTTTGTGGGACTGTCAGCTAGTGCTACACTTACGATCAATGGGGCGAGTGTCAATGACCAGTTTCGACCTGTCAAGAAGGCGCTTGTTTTTCCTATAGTTGCGTGGGCTAATATTGCAGGTAAGCAAGCTCACTTCAGTGCTGCTCTTTCAATCGCTTATTGCCTTAGCACCTGTGATTGCACCAGTTGCGAGTGGCTGGATAGTTGAAAACGATAAGCTTGGGTGGAGATGGACGAACTGGGTAACACTGATCATATCCGCGGTCGCCTTCCTGGTGGCCTTTCTCTTCCTCCCGGAAACGCACTTTCCTCTGTTACTAACATGGAAAGCGAGAGAACTTCGTCGAGTTACAGGAGATCAAAGATACATCTCAGACCACGAGCAAAAGCCATCGTTCTGGAAACAGCTCCGAAAGACGCTTCCGCTACCAGCCACCTTCTTCCGCAGCGAGCCAGTCATCATAGTACTAGGACTTTATCTTGTCTTACTATACATCCTTCTATTCAGCTTTCTATCAGGCTTCGACTACATTTTCAAGGAAACTTATTCTATAACCCCCGGTTACCAAGGATCGTGCTTCGCTGCCATAGCTGCCGGTGCAACAGCTTTTGCCCTTTGTGGGCCGGCCCTCTACGAGTGGTCAAGGATACACACAGAACGCGTTCGTGGAGCGTCGATAGAACCAGAGTTCAGACTTTGGCCTGCTATAGTCACAGCACCATTCCTTCCAATCTCTCTCTTCTGGCTCGGCTGGACGAATTACGCCAGCGTTCCTATGTGGAGTGGTCTAGGTGCCTGCTTCTTATTTGGTATCGTTCTGATGGCTATCTACGTTGGCAGCTATGAATACATCACCGATAGTTACGGAGAACACTCTGCTATAGCACTTGCCAGTATAACCATGTCGCGATATCTCATCGCTGGTGGAATGGTCATGGCTGCTCGCCCTATGTATAAGGGTATTGGAGTTCACTGGACGATGACGCTGTTGGGGTGTATTGCGGTTCTGTTGGCACCTGCGCCGCTTTTATTCTGGAAATACGGTGCTAAGCTCAGGGAGAGAAGTCCATATGCCAGCACTGATTTATGAACTCTAGTTGTAATGGATAAGGAGAGATCGGCAATAAGTCTAAATCTTTTTCTGGGCGTCCGATGCAGTGAACGCTTCGATTGCATCCTCCAGATGCTTCGACGTCTCCTCAGGCTTACTCAACATGGGAGAATGACTACTCGCAATTTCCCTCCGAGTCAGATCCGCACCAGACTTCTCCGCCGTATCAGCAAACAGCCTCTGCACCTCCAGAGGAAGAGCCCTATCCTCAGTGGTCATAATATACCAAACAGGCACATCCTTCCATCCCTCGTGGGCAATTTCATATCCATCCGTCACAGATGTTAGAGCCTGTTCAGTAAGCTTTTCCACCCAGGCTTCCGCTTCCAGCTTGGGGAGGTCATGGTACAGCATGTCGATCGGATCCACTTTGATGGGCATAGTGTTATTCTCGTAGTCGGCGTCCCATGTTGGTGGTGGTTTGCCGCCGATTCCTTCTAGGAAGGACATTCCTGGCGCGACGAAGCCTGTTCCGACCATGAAGAGTCCGATAACGTGTCCTTTGTTTTCATCACATGATGCAGTCTTTCGCGATAGTTGCTTAATAGCGCTAGCACCGACAGCGCCGCCGTATGAATGAACCACAAGAACAACGTCTTGTCCAGAGGATATTTCTTCTTTGATAGCATCGCGAACATGCGTGACATCGCTTGCGAAGTTGATGTCTTTGCTTTTGTTCAGGGTAGTAAGGAGAGTGACTGGTTTGCACTTGTACTGTTTAGATTCCATGGTTGAAATGACTTTACCCCAGTATTTGGGGGTGTGCCATGCACCAGGGACAAAGATGAGAGTGGGCTTGCTGGTCATGATAGTGTTTCTGGGTTTCCGATATTGAAATACATTGTTCGATGAATGAAGCTTCGGTAGAAAGGTGTCATTCGCGCCTTATATATAAAAGCTAAGTCTCGGACCACGGTGTTCTTTTGAGGGCCTTTTGGGTCATGTTGTGAATCCTTCTCGTCTATCTCGGACGAAATACCTTGGCAGCGGACTTCGGGCTGAACCTCCACTGCGACCCTTACAAAAGTGCCTCAGTCAGTAGCATTGAAATTCCGTAGAGGTCGATATATTTGAGCCCTGTTCGCTGTGCCGCTGAAGATACAGTCAGCATTAATGCGCTATACCTTTATTAGCTTTTGGTTCGTTGTCACAAACTTGCAGTGATCTGATTACTCTCTACTATTGGATCTCATCGTCCGGAAATCAAAGAAACGACCGAAAGCGACGAAGCCCATGCCTGGTAGCTACGACAGTTCAAGACCATTGATGAAAAGATCGGGAATAAAAGGACTGCTTTCCGATTCTCGCCGCACTAAGATCGTGTAAAAATAAGCGTATCGAGCAGCAGCGGAGTTTGGCTTTCAGCTCGTTTACGCGGCTGGAATGGGTTTAGTCTTGATTGTTAGTCTACATTTTGGCTGACACCTCTCAAAGCACGACTTTGTTCCTGTTAGTGGAGACTTTATCATCCATCCTTGCACTAGACCACCATCTTGACACCGCCCATGCTAGGTTGTCATCTGTTAGTGCGGTAACCACTACATCTCACAGACAGCAACCTCCAACATCAGATCAGTATCACCAATCAACGAATCCCGTGAGTGGCCTCCCAAACTTCATCAAAGACTCAAGTACCTCGTCAAATCTCCTCCCTCATCTCACAAAAGCCGCCGATCGTTCTCATCGACCCTCGCAAGTTTAATCCAAGCTTCCAAGTCATTCGATATGAGTACCAAGACAAGGACTCGACGCCCCCACACGCGCAGCAAGGCAGGGTGTCTGACGTGCCGAAAACGCCGTGTGCGCTGTGATGGCGGGAAACCTACATGGTAAGTCGGACTTTCATTCCATTTTTTGTTTTATAGACGAGGATACTACACTAGGTGTTTCGCGATTGGGTTGGCTGATGTGCTGTAGTGCTAGATGTAGCAGTGCGGGCAGAGACTGTGAGTTTGCGGACCCTGAGTTACCGCTTCGGGATCGTAAGGCTGTCTTTCTACCTGGGGAGCAAGCGCCATGGGTCATTGAGTCGGATGCTCCTGTAACATTGGTGACCCAGTCCCCGTTCGCCAAGTCAGTCGAACCTTTCGACTGTTTGGGTCTCGACATGTCACTACGCTCAAGAGAGTTGCTCCATTACTGTATGTGAAGAGGTATACTTCCACATATCTAAGCACTAATAGTAAGCTCAGTCCACCACAGCCACGATAGTTCTGATTTGATCTTGACCAAAGCTTCAAGAAACATGTACGTATGCTAGCCACTATACTTTCGTGCATATCTCATTGGTACCTGTATAGCTTTTCATCTGTCGCTCAACATCCAGATGCCCTTCGCGATACTCTTCTTGTCGCTGGCTTACACTATGCATGGACTGTCGGTGATCTTCAAACCTACAAGTCCACGTTTCTGTTTCATAAAGTATCAACAATTGGTATCTTGAACAGATGGCTGCAGGATATCAGTCAGCCTGGGTTGATGACTTTCATTCGACATGTTTCTATTTTATGCTTCATCGAGGTAAAGCCGTTCTTACTTATTCTATTCTATCATTCAATCCTAAAGAACCCAGGCGTCGTACGGAAATGTTGGCGACACCGAAGCACACGTCAACGGCTTGATAAATGCCGTCCATCTTCTTAGTCCTCTCGACGAGGACTTCGGTAATAGAACAAGCCTCGATGAAGAACTAGCAAACAGATACCTCCTACTGTAATTATCATCTCCATACCAACATTATCCTTCAAAAGCTTACCTGTCAGTACACACTACGCCTATCAAGGTTTCAAAGCCCGAATATTAGGAAGCGATTCCCTAAAGAATATGTTCCGCCAGAACAACACTGCTGACTTCTCGACTTTCGTGTCGCTGATCCATCTCTGGAAAACGCAGAATGTCGGACATCTTGAGATGCGCCTCAACGCTATGAAGCTGCTACCCTTCTTTTTCGCGGTTCTACCTTCATCGACGCAGTTTCATAACATTGATGCGACGCCGTTGATCGAACATCTCAAGCACGTAACGACGTCAACACAAACAGCCAGCGAAGACCGGTATAAGTGCGATCCGAGCTGGGAGTGGATTGAGGGCTCAGAATCACGGCTGCTATGCGCGACTATCAGCTCTCATTTCTCCTCTATGTTCGAAGATGGGATGTTTTCATTGGGTTGCGCGAAGTATAGTATCTCATGGTCTGGTATGTGTGCTGCGTCAAGTTTGTACATGCATAACGTTCTTGAGCTTTGGGACGGCGGAGAACCCATGAACTCCGGTCTATTACGGAGGTTCCTCTGCATCATGAAGCGAGATCTCGAGCAGACTATGGATACTCTGGGATCAAGCGATGCGTCTGACTTTTGGTTATGGAGAGCCTTTCTGGGCATGTACAGCATCACGAAACATCAGGCCTGCGCCCATGATCCGACGTTGGATGATATAGCTGATGTTTATCATGGCTTTGTGGAGACATGGAAGATGGTCACGGGTATAACGCTTTGGGAAGACGTTCACCAACGGCTGATCTCTATAGCATGGCGTGATCGTCAGGGTCATGAACTGGAGCCGAGCGTGTGGGGAAGAGCACTTGAGTGTGAACCATCTGACATGTGGTTCTATGCGGAGTAGGCTGCAGGTATCAGCCAATATTTGTACTATGACAGCTAAAACTCAACTCTTGAATGGGGAATTCTTATCAGCATCCATTCTACGATATAAATTTCATCATCTTTCACAGATGCCCAACCGCTATTCCGATCGGTACAAGAACTACGCGTCTTTCCGTCAACAGGGATCGAAATATTCCCCGATACAGAGCTTATCTTCTGATGGGAAATAGACCCTGTCGGTTTTGCGATCGTAGAATCCCCGTGTCAAGGGTCACTCACCGACAACAAAGCGCCAACAGAGCCACCTCGGCTAAAGAGGTACCATTCGGGAAAACCCCGCCGCGACTGTGGTAGGACCAGGGCTTGTCAGATTTGCGAATTTCCCATTGTTTGATGATGCATTTGTGAGGTAATTTCGACTGGAGAGTTGATGGGCCAATCAAAGCTCAACGAAGTGCCGCCCGAAGGTGAAATTTTTGGGCGGAGGAAAAGCTCCCTCAGCGTTATCATCCAACAGCTGTCTTTCACGAGATGTGCACGAGAATCAGTGAAATTGAAAGTTTATATATAAATGATGTACTGAATCTCTTTGCAAACTGTATCACATATCTGCGAAAACCGTTTCCCATTGACTCATTGCATCATCCAGCTCATTCGACCATCACAGCGGACGTCGTTTGAGAGCTTGTCTCCGGACCAAACCTGTCAGTTCAATTTCGCATATGTTTAAACTGACACGGAATGTTCACCATGAACGGCAATGACCGAATTGTGCGTTTGCGGGGAGATCTAGCGACTGATGCGATTCTAGGCCTCGAGTTCACTCTGCATCATCCCTAGCATCAGACCACCTTTCAGACCCGAAGACGGAACCGTGTTACGCACTCCGCAAAGCCGAGTCAACTAGCACCATTCAGGGTCCAACCCTTCCCATCTTTTCAGGGGAACGCAGGCAGCAAGCGGGCCAGAGCAAGGGTCTTTGCGTTGCGGCAGAGAAAAAGATTACATCATACCCTCGTCAATGCTGGTCATTCTAGAAGATTCAGAAGCGCTTCCGATTCTCAAAAAGTCAGGCAATTGTCAGGATCGAAAAAACTTACCATCATTTCCTTTTTCTCTCTGCAGAAGAACATCATAGAAGTGCACGGATAAGATGAAGAACCCCGGCCAGCAGAACTATTTCACCATAGCAAGATCTGCGACCCAGACAGACGTGGGTATTTCTGGTTTTTTGTTTACATAGCCGTGTACTCACGTGATTTACAGGATCAGCAGATTCTCGAAGATTTTGGCGAGCCGCTCTGCAATGTCCCGCTGTTTCAGACGAGTGATATCCCTTCGAGCTTGAAGGATAGTGGCAAGACGTATGAAGTACACCTTCATATCAAACCATATTCAGATTCGCGAAAGCCTCAGAAACTTCATGCCGAAAGGCCAAAGATTAGTTTGAAGAGGAAACACAACAACAGCCGAGCATGTTTTAGCGAAAGGTCCACTTCTGGCCGAGAAACGATTTACTCTCTGCATGCAAAGTCAGAACCGGCAAAGGGTTCGAGATCACAACCCTCGTGCACTTTTTGCAATGAGACGGATACTCCTATGTGGCGTAAAGGACCTGAAGGGCCTGGCAGTCTTTGCAATGTTTGCGGATTGATCTATGCCAAGAGGGAATCGAAGGGGAAGCCATTGATGCTTTCCAGGGAGTACAGTCGAGGGACTCGCGATACAATCTCGGATGAGTCTTCACGACATTCATGACAGACACGCGCTTCAGTTGAGAAATTGACTGGGCAAATGAATGTCGGCGCCTCAAGAAAAGCATCAGGCGCAACAATTATTTCTACATTTTGCAGCGTTACAGCGTCACGGTTCAACGAATACACCAGGCGCATTTGGGTTAGGAACAGAGACAACCTATTAGGAATACATACGGCATTTTCATCAATATTGAACAAATGCCGACCATAAGTGCATCATCGTGAAGTCGTTGGGCAAGGTCGGAGCTCCGCTCGTGTGACTTCTGCCACCAACGCCATTCGCGACAAGCTTCAAAGTGAGGTCGGACCTCCGCATGTCGAGTTTGAACTGCCGGTGATTGCACTGACTTTCTTTTTTCGGACTGCGATAAAATCCGACAGTTCAATCAACTTACGGCACGATCTTCACCACTATAATCCGAGACAATCCAATGACATTCTTCAATCGTGTCAACGGACCTCGTCCGCTGTGGACGTCAAAGCTTTAGAGCATTGGCCAATTAAGAGAGGAACCCTGGGGGCGAATTGCCGTCGAGATGCAGGCACACACAAGCTAGCAAACACCAAGTGGGAGTTCGCAGTTTGAACCCTTAGGAAACCCAATTAACTTTAGCGGGGAGTTTTGCCGTTCGAGGTTAATGTGTTCCAGTACGTTTGGCCACTCACTACGCCTCATGGCTTCAACCCCTCAATTGGCATCCGGCAAGTGTCCTCCCGCTCACCCAGCCAAGTCGCCTGAATCACACAGTGTCACTCAACAACGCCTCCAGGTCTTTCAGAGATTGCAGAGGGGCGAAGAACCAAAATAAGAGGGTCGGCAGTTGCAAAACCAAACATCTCTCAGATTGGCGTTCACCAGCCCCCCACGCCGCGATACACTGTGTCGCAGATGAAAACTCAGCCATATTCTTTGTGCCAATGAAGGCCCGGCCTGTGCAAGGAGTTGAGTAATCGCAGCTGACGCGTCGGCAATGAAGGCTGCAGCAGTCATGTGCGGTTTAATTTCTAAGCGATGTGACAAAAGGCAAAACTGCTGTTCTGTTCGTCTGGGGTGAGAGACACGGGCATAGGAACGGCTGTCTTTATGCAAGGAGCTAGTAATACAGCCTTATCTATCAGGCCAATTCTGCTGCGAGGAACAGTGAACATGAGACGATCTGATGTCTCAGATCGTACAGTAAAAGAAGCAATACTGTTGAGTTCTAAGGGCAAGACCATAAGCACAGTGCTGGTGAAAACTCAGATGGAACTGGATTGTGAAAAACACGGCTTTCCTTATCCCCGATGTTCTAAAAACGTGCCATGCCGTGCTTTTCCATCAAAACAAACTCAACAGACCAATCTCACAACCTCAGCTCATGCGGTAGCTTTGCTCCGGTCTCCGCGAATGGACCCTGATTCAGGGACCCTGCACCAATAGCGCAGTGATCTACAAGGGTCCTCTGGGGCGAAAGTGGCCTAGCAGCGCCGCCGCAGCGCAACAAAAGAGGGGGTGGGAGGGGGTATTAGAAGAGGCTCGATCCCAAGGTTCTCCCTTTGCTCTGAAGATCGGATTTCCAGTTCATTCATCGATTCAATCAAATTTACAACGATGATCAAACCAGCGCAAGCGAACCTCACCAAAACGAGCAATCCTGCTTTGATCCGCAGGAGACGCGAACGCGCTCATCCTTGTCGCGCTGATTATTCGGAGTCGAGCATTTTTCCGCCCCGAAGATGCACATTTGCTCGGGGACCTCCGGGACCCAGCCACAGAGTAAGATTTCCCATCGCAACTTTATTCCTCCGAGCCCGGGCTAATCCCGTCTTAGATCCGACACAGCGCTCAAGATGTCCAGCATACCGGACGACCGCTATGTGAAGTCGTCCTGTTTCAGAACACAGCTATTGCCAGCCCCTTGGCAGTCAAGCCTGAGAGCAATCGCGAGCAGTTGAAGGCTGGTTCGCGCGCGTCTTCTCTGCGATCAGCTGCCGCGTCGGCGCGTTCAATTAGATCTCGTTCTACAAGGGCGAGTATGAGAGATACCTATGAAGCGCGCACGTGGCGGAATAGACTTAGACGTCATTCGGTAAGATATTCCCTGTCAAAGATAAGACATCCCGGCTAACCAGCCACAGAGGTCTCCCAGATCCCTTGAACCAAGTCCCTGTTGTACTTCATGCTTCACCAAAGAAACACCCATGTGGCGCGAAGGACCCTTCGGCTCACATACACTCTGCAACGTATGTGGTCTTCTTTTCGCCAAACGTGAATCACGAGGCCGGTCTCTCCTTGTGCAAAGGGATGCCGACAGAGTTTCTCACGTCTTCTAAACCACCACACACAACCAACCCTGGCTCGTGACGACAACGGCACTATTCTTCTTTGTTCTTTCTTTGGAACTGTATGTTTTATCTTATGGGTTTACGTGAGTGATGAGGCAAAATGGTTTCTATACCCCCGGCGCAGGATTTGGGAAGGGCATTTTGTGAAGACTACTACGGCTGGCTACTGAAGTTTTATTGTCAAAATGGCGTTCTTGGGCACACGAAAATATTATCATCTTGGATTTATTAGCGCAGATACCTCAGTCACTGTCATCAATTGGAGTTACTTTTTCGTTTTTGAAGTTTGGTCTTGATGTTGGCAATTGAACGATGACCAAACTACACACTATCGGACACTCTCGTGAATAGCATCATTGCCCTACCCGGGTTTCCAACAAACTCTGTAGATGCTATGATTGCGCATTTTCAGAAAATGTAAATCTATTTCTTTCATGTCCTGGTCTCGCACATCGAGTCAAAAACGATATTTCGGTAACAGTCTAGAGAGGTACAGGGTAACTCGAGGTGTAAGAGTGATTAGTCATGCTAACCGCGATATTCAGTGGACTCATGCTCTGTGGTCGTAAAGCTGTTGAAGTTGATGACTGATAATTTGAGAATACTACAGTTTGTGATCCTGTCGCTTTTATACGGTATACTCAGACCATGTAACCCAGAGTCAGCGGACGATATGAGCATTGCAAGATTACGTACTCTATGTGTACAAATAGAGAAAACCTTGCCAACAAAAACAGCTTGGTACTGTGGTCTAGTTGGTCATGACATCTCGTTAACACCGAGAAGGTCCCCGGTTCGAGCCCGGGCAGAACCTCATTTTTTGCTTCAACAACATTTTGCCATTTCAAATTGGAAGATTATTATGGTTCTACGACATCTTAAATCAGTTTTTGAACCACCGTCGCGCGAGTCATTGGTGAATATGGTTTCGTCTTTACTTTCTAAAGTCTTCCATCATTGAACCCTCAGCCGCAGCCTCATACGTAAAATAAATACCACAAAAGAAAAAAAGAAAAAAAAAAAAACATGATCTTTTTTATCACTCGCTGCAGGGATTCGAAGTCGTCATTTCGCGAAAGCTTATACACTGGAGGCAGATACGGCACGACGACAAGAAAGCATCCACTTTCCAAGCACGCAATTTGATTTCCGCATGCTATACAAGTCGAATTTTCATTTGCAGACAGAGGATATAGTTGATACAGAAGTGATTCCAAAGAATGTCGAAGATTAAAAACAACTACTTTGAGTTCGTAATGGCGCTTTCAAGCCCTATAGCGCGACAACACAACTCAGATCTGACGCGACATGTTTTATTCTCATATTTGGGATCACGGAACAACTTGCATGCATACGGCCCCATCCATATCGGCCCAAATCGCGAACGATTACCATCTCTCAACCCTGGCTGATGGATCCGATCGGTCAAAGTTTGTGTCATAGTTCTTGAAAGTATCCATTTCAAACCAAACGCGATCGAAGGTAACGCTGTCGTGATCGCTATCGTCCGATAAAGCGCCGCAGGACCACGAACAAGACTTATAACAACGATTCCCTCTATCCGAGATGGAAACACATCCAGGAAACCAAGTCTTGGAGCTTGGAACCATGAGTGACACTTCTAAGAAGAGTCCCGTGGAGGACACAGTCACAGCGGAAAGACGCTCCCTTAACGATGAGTCAATAAAGGAGCAGGCGCAGCTCCTCGGCGCAACAGTAGAGGAGGTCATCGAGGCCGAAGAGCATTCCCGCACACTAGATCTGGATGAGGCTAAGAACGTGAGACATACCGATGAACCTCCATGGTATTGTACTGACAGTTACAGCTCGCGGAAACACTCGTCCATTTCCACGAACACGACCCCAATTTCGGCACCCAGTCCATCATTCGCCTACAAGACTTTCTCAAGAACGAGGCCCTCTTTGAAAATCCCGACAAACACGAAGAAGCCATCTCAAACATCAAGACCGAAATTTCCCTCCTCACTATCAACTCCCCCTACGCAGAAGTCCGCGCCGTAGTAAGCAACAAAGACGACCCCTCCACACCAGCAGGTACAATTCGCGCGTGGACAATCGGCCTTTTCTTCGTCATCGTGCAGAGTTCCGTGAACCAGCTCTTCTCCGTGCGCCAGCCTACAATTCGTCTTGAAGCGCCGGTTATCCAATTGCTCTCCTTCCCTCTTGGCCGAGCGTGGGAGAAATGGATGCCTGTTGGCGAGTTTGGCTGTTTTGGAGAGAGGGTCAAGCTTAACCCTGGCAAGTTCACGCAGAAGGAGCATATGCTTATTTCGATCATGGCGAATGTTTCGTCGAGTCTGCCGCATTCGAGATATATTATCTTTACGAGTTGGTTGAAGAAGTATTTTGATCTTCCTTTTGCGGCGGACTTTGGCTTCCAGATTTGTCTCGCGGTCAGTAACTCTCTCTTGAGACATGAGGATGTGGCTAATGGGAATAGTTATCTATGAACCTGCTTGGATTCGGTCTTGCGGGTCTTGTGCGTCGATTCCTGGTGTATCCGTCATTCTGCATCTGGCCTCGATCGCTAGCAACGATTGCTCTCAACCAAAGTCTGCATAGTGGTAAGTCAAATACCTTACCGCGGTCATTCCACCATTTACTAACTCGAGCGCAGATTCTGGTAACGCTGGCGTCCTCGGACCTTTCAAAAAGATCTACAACATGTCCCGATTTCGCTTCTTTTTCATTTCCTGCAGCGCTATGTTTGTATGGTTCTGGCTCCCCAACCTCATCATCAAAGCCTTATCCATCTTCAACTGGATCGCCTGGATCGCACCGTTCAACTTCACACTTGCAGCTATCACCGGCGTCTCTAAAGGTCTGGGCTTCAACCCATTGCCGACCTTCGATTGGAACGTCGCTACTTACTACACCGATCCTCTCTTGGTTCCGTTCCATGTCACCTTCAATATGTTTCTTGGTGCGGTTCTAGGTGGCATCACCATCATTGGGCTGTACTGGAACAATACGTTCAATACGGGATACTTGCCTATCAACACGAATACCATGTTCGATAACACGGGTGCCAAGTACAATGTCTCTTCGATTCTGGATAGCCGCGGCTTGTTGGATGTGGAGAAGTATCATGCTTATAGTCCAGTCTATATCACTGCTTCATCTCTTACATATTAGTAAGTTAACCTTTGCCTTGGAAGTACTACAGAACTAACTGGCCACAGTATCTACTTCTTCGCTGTGTATAGCGCAGTGATCTCCTACGCTCTTCTTTACCACTGGCACGACATCAAGCTCGGCTTCAGGTCTCTGATCGAAAGCTTCAAGAAGAATAGCAAGACCAGCGAGTTCAAGGATATTCATACTAGACTCATGGACAGCTACAAAGAAGTTCCCGAGTGGTGGTACATGATTCTGAACGTGAGTACAGGATCTGGTCGCCGAAGGGCTCAACTAATAGGATGCAGGTTGCAGGAGTTGCATTCGGTGTTGCAGCTGTCGCAGGTTGGCCTACCAACACGAGCGTTGGTACCGTCTTCTTCGGTCTTGCTCTTGCTCTGATCTTCACCATACCTACGGGAATCATCTTCGCTACTACTGGTATCGAAGTTGAGTTCAACGTGTTGGCTGAGTTTATTGGAGGAGCATGGCAGCCAGGTAATGCGTTGGCGGTAAGTAATCTAGTTCTTCAAGAATACGGTTCTCCATACTGATAGAGTCAGATGAACTTCTTCAAGGGCTTTGGCTACGTTACTGTAGCTCACGCTCTCGACTTCGCCAACGACCTGAAACTGGGCCACTACCTGAAGATCCCCCAACGTCAAACCTTCTGGTGCCAAACGATCGCGAGTAAGTTCCGAAAGTCCTATCGCACAGACATCAACTGACAACACACCAGCTATCGTCTCCGCTTTCGTCTGCACAGCTGTCATGAATTTCCAGATCCGCATGATCCCCAACATCTGCGAAGCGGGCCAAAAAGACCGCTTCACCTGCCCCGGCGTCGAATCGTACTTCACAGCAGCCGTTCTCTTCGGCTCCCTCGCACCACAACGCGTCTTTGGTAAAGGAGGGATGTACACCGCTCTTCTCGCAGCATTTCCTGTTGGCTTGGTGTTTCCTGTGTTATACTACTACGCCACTCGCAAACTCCCTAAAACTCACTTCCTCACCAAGCTTCACCCCGTGGTCATTTTCAGCGGTGGTCATATCTGGTCGCCGTATAACCTGGCGTACATTTGGCCGGCTGTTATCCCGGGTTGGATCTCTTGGGTTATCGTCAGGAAGAGATATCTTTCCTTTTGGTCCAAGTACAACTATGTCCTTTCGGCGGCGTGGCAGACTGGAATTGCACTTGCTGGAGTGGTGATTTTCTTTGCTGTTAGCTATCATGGGGCTTCGATTAACTGGATTGGAAATGACGCTGATAGTGGTTGTGAGGCGAATGCTTGTACGAGACTCAAGCTTCCAGATGGAGGGACTTTTGGGCCGGCGCCTGGAACATTCACGTAGAAAGAGCTGCTTGAAAGTAGGGCAGGTATGTGCCGCCCAAGGGGATGTCTAGGATAATGGCATATATTCTATATTCCTAATTAGAAACATGCATTTTGAATACAAAGTCTGGATTCAGTCTACAAACAGACATTCACTTATTCACTCTGCTCAATAAAGTGTGCAGATAGGCTCTCAGGCCCTCCAACATCCGGTTATCGCGGGGTATAAAACCCCTCTGTCATCAATGACAGGGATTCAGATCAGAATTACGATAAGGTCTCGCCTCGGAACCGGGGACAAAGTTCCCTTCCAATTAGCATCTCTCTCACATCATCATGAAGTTGACAAGTCGGCGCCTTTCCTGGGATGGCTAGTCAGACATGGGTCGATTATTCCCCAAGACGGTAATTTTTGGAGAAGACGTTGGCCGTGATTCATGTCTGTTCTGGGGTATCAATACTACTCCGCTCAAAACCGACGGAGATAAATAAGCTTGGAAACAGCGCATTGTTATCTCTTCGTTTCAACAACTCACTTTCTGGTTTGTTATAGTATACGCCATGGCTTCGGTTCCTCACCCGCTTTGCCCTCTAACGGGCGACGAGATCCAATCAACTGCTCGTCTGATCGAAAGCGTGTGGCCACAATCTGTTTCGCTATCATTCAAGGCCATAACACTTAGCGAACCACCAAAGGAGAAGCTTGCCCCATATCTCCAGGCTTTGGACAGCGGCAAGACTCTTTCACCACTGGAGCGACGGGTCTTTGTGTGCTACTACGTTCGCGGAACGGTAAGCTCATCCTGCGGGACAGGTGAATCTGACTGACTTGAGTTAGGCCAATCTGCACGAGGCGATCGTCAACTTGACGACAGGACAAATTGAAAACAACGTCAAGCTTGGACCGAATGTTCATGCCAATGCGGTTTACGATGAGGTTCAGGAGGTTGAGAAGATTGCGCTGAAGGATCCCAAGGTTTTGGCTGAGTTGGAGAAGCTGAAACTTCCAGAGGGAACGGTTGTTTGCGCTGATCCGTGGATCTATGGTGAGCTTACTACTTATGACAGAGACTCAGGAACTGACATCCGTAGGATCTGATGGAATCGAGGACGACGATCGCATGTATCAGGTCTTTCTCTACATGCGCGATCCTGCCAACTCTAGCGAAGCTGACTCGAATCACTACGCCTTTCCTCTTCCCGTTTCGCCAGTCATCGAATGCGTTAACTACAGCGTGGTCCGCGTCGATGTTCTACCTACTGGCGCCGATGCCACTGTCAAGCCTTTGACAGCTTATCAGCCAAAGCCCGCGAATGAGTACATCCCAGAGACTCAGGAGCTGCGAAAGGATCTTAAGCCACTTCATGTCAACCAGCCCGAGGGACCCAGCTTCTTTGTTACACCGGTTGGCGAGACTGGAAATGTTCTTTCGTGGCAGAAGTGGAACTTCTTCGTTGGTATGTGACGGCCCACGTTGACCACTCCGTTCGCGGTGCTAACAGTTATGCAGGTTTCAACCAGCGTGAGGGAATGGTGCTATACAACGTCAAATACGATAGACGCCCACTCTTCTACAGACTATCCCTGTCTGACATGAGTGTACCATACGGTGATCCACGACATCCCTTCCACAAAAAGTCAGCCTTCGACCTGGGCGATGCCGGTGCTGGGGCTACCGCCAATAACCTCAAACTTGGATGTGACTGTCTCGGCAGCATTCAGTATCTGAGCGGTGTCATCTGCGACGACAAGGGAAATGCACTGCCAATGGAGAACGTGATTTGCATCCACGAGCAAGACGCCGGTATTGGCTGGAAGCACACCAACTACAGAACCGGCAGAGCCGCGATTGTTCGCTCACGAGAGCTCGTGCTCCAGTCTATTATCACCGTGTCCAACTATGAGTACATCCTCATGTTCATCTTCAACCAAGCGGGAGAAGTCACATACGAAGTCCGAGCAACAGGCATCCTATCAACCCAACCCATCGACCACGAACTAGACAAGGTTGGCGTACCTTTCGGTACAGTCGTTCACCCCGGTGTTCTCGCAGGCGTCCATCAACACATCTTTTCTCTCCGAGTAGACCCCATGATCGACGGCCACACCAATCAACTCACCTACACAGAAGCCCACAAGATCCCTCGCGATCCTCAACGAAACCCACACGGAAGCGGCTACGAAGTCGTCGAAAAGACTATCGACAAAACATCCGGTCTCGATATCGACTACGATCTCAGCCGTGTCTACAAAATCACAAATCCCAACTCCCTCAACCCCATCAACGGCAAACCCGTTAGCTACAAAATCCAAGCCCCACCGTTCCAGAAGCACATGGGTGACGAAGACAGCTTCTTGCACAAACGCGCTGAATTTGCGGATCATAACATTTATGTCACCACACATCGTGACCGCGAGCTCTACGCGGGCGGTTGGTACACTAACCAATCGCGTGGCGGCACTGGTGTGAGAAGCTGGGCGGAGAGGAATGAGACGCTTACGCCGGAGTCTGATATTGTGGTTTGGGTACAGTTTGGCATAAATCACATTCCGCGCATTGAGGACTTTCCTGTTATGCCGGTTGAGATTCTCAAGGTGCATCTTAAGCCTGTGAACTTCTTTACCAAGAATCCTGCGTTGGATGTGCCGCCGAGTGAGCAGACTGTGAATCAGAGCACGCTTGTCGAGACTAAGAAGGAGGAGCCAGGATGTGCCTGTGGGCCGTCAGTTGGCTCAAAGCTATGATCTTAACGCTTAGGGCATCAGAAGAGCTGCTTGACGAATCCATATAAGACTGAATAAACTTATCACTTTACGCACACCTTTTCTGCTTGACGAGCGATTACTCTGATGTGAGGTTCATATTATGTATTAGTTTACTTTGGAGTTTCCATTTCCTCCAAGCTAGGCATATCTTCCACCGGTTCACCTAGTCTTTGTACATGAACTGTCGTCTCCTCCGAAATCTGTATCCCACTCAACCCCTCGTTAACTGTAGGCGGCGGCGTCCGGTGTCTCCAAGGGCTAGAAATCGTTATCTCCGTTCCCCAGCCCCATCCTGGATGTGAAGCTTCAAGATCGTAACCGGCAGGTACATCATCCTGCACCGCGAATTCGCAAATCGAACTTGAGGCGTTTTGGTTGGAAACCTTTGTCTCGCGGCTACCTTTCATGCCGTATTCATTTGCTAGTACTGAGTCTAGGACTGCGCGCTTGCTTCGGTGAGAGGAGAGGAATGATGAAGGTATTATTGTGCGGAAGATGGGGCGTAGCATCGGTAATGAGACTGATGATTGTTAGACAAGGTTTATGACGAAAGGTCGGTAGAGCATACTCGTGACATTAGCGAGGTTGGTTTCAGCTGCGGCTAGAGCGCTGTGATATCCCATTTTCAAGGCGATTTCTCTTGAACTGCCATCAAAGTTGAACGCATCATAGATAACAAATACAGACAAAATGACAACACTGTTTCACATATTAGCTCAACATATCACATCATTACCAGAGCAGGAAACACACAGAGCACCAAAGCCAAATAACGCCATCACGGCAATCTTCTGGCCGATAGGTAAATGCATCCTATACACTTCCACCAGTGGAAGCAGAAGAATGATAATGTCCAAGATTAAATGCGTCAACCCGGTCGAGAAAAAGTATGTCGAACTAGGAACATTGCAATGGGTATCTCGGCGATCGATGTCCCAGTAGGCGGAAGTAGGTTGACATTGCATTGTCAAGAGGAACATTCGGACGATGAACCAGGCTATGCAGAGGACCAGAACGACTTGTATCGCGATTCGGGAATGGGAGTATTTGAAGAGGCGCCAATAAAATGTCAAGATGGCGAGCTTTGCGAAGCCGCAGGCTATCGTGTAAGTCAAACTGGAGATGAAGGTGAATATGTATGATCGTTCGAGTCGTTCGTCTTCGGTGAGGTGCGACGGGCCATCTTTAAGCGGTATACCAAGTCCATAGTCGAGATCTGCAGTGGATAATTGTCAGTCAATTGCGACAGCGAATAAAGAGAGGTGCGCGTACAGACGAGGCTTTCTATCGAATATCCAAGGGCTCCAATCTACATCAAAAGCCAATTAGCTACACAAACCGTCGAGATCAAGTGGCTGACGTACAAAAGCAAAAACCGCCAACCAATCGTCAATGCCATAACCCACCCTCGTCATACGTCTCGCCGCCAGTCTCAGCACAAGAACCAGCACGGCCAGTGGTAAGGTAACGGCAATCGAGGCGATGACGTCCGGTCTATAGTCCATCGTGCATGGTCGCGATGCTGTCTCTCTCGGGGGCGGCGGAAGGGGAAGGGAAATAAAAAGGAAGAAAAAAGGAAGAAAAGAAGGGATGGGAAAAGAAGAGAGACACAAAGGTGTGATGTCTCACTTTGACTAGTCAGCAGAGAACGTAATGACTCGAGTGAAACTTACGACGTTCGAGCGCTAAAAACGCCGATGATGCGGGTTTAGGGGCTTTGATGTTACGCTAGAACGGCGGCTCTTATCGTGGGGGATGGAGATTGAGATGCGGGGGGGCGATGGGGGACGGGGCCTGCTAAGAAATGTCCCGTCGCTTTGATCGCCCCGTCTCAACCTTTCCATGTCTCAGCACTAAATGAACTGTCTAACATTTGGATCACGATCACTGAGAATAATAAAAAGGAGACGACAAGGTGAGCCTGCAATTATGCCAGCAAGACGTAACGTCCGTGTAATTCCCGCCTCTAGTCCAGCAGACAACAACGCTAAGGGAAACTCTGTTTGGTGGCTAAACGTCCTGGGCCTGATCATCATTCGTTGCGATTGGTTCTTCATTCCAGCTGATCTACAAGCGAGGAACTTTTCAGCCCGCAGAGAAACCTCCGATACTTTGGAGGTACCGAGCTGCTTGCTTGTTTGCGTAGCTGAATGTCTCAAATGCATGTCGCTCATTAGTCGCTAAGGCGGACGGTTGAGCGCTTTGACAGGAACGGGAGATAAAATTATTAACGTTAATCCGAATGACAAATTGACAACGTGCCAAGCTGATGATCTGTGCTTGTTTGAGTCATGAGAAATGCATCTTGATAGGAAAGTCCCGATGCGCCTTCATCTCATGTCTCCAGGGTACCTCAGTTACTCCGATATCCTTCCCAATCCTCCCATCCAGGACTACCGTAATAAAGAGGGCTCGATGGCCATCTCCAAGATAGCGGCGCATCAGTACCTTCCAGAAGCCACCATCCAGCCCCAGGATTTGGCCCCAAATGAAACGGGGGATGTGGGTAGCTGTTGACATACGGAAGTCTTATAGCCTCCGGACCACCCGTCCGATCCACCGAGTACCAAAGCTCGCTGTAGGTGCCTCGCTTCCAACTATCCTTCTTCTGGACATATTCAGACGCTACATCATCAAATGCCTGGTGAGGTATCGCAATGGCACACTCTGTTAGATCAGGCCTGCTTTTGACGAGGTTGTCCATGTGGCTACACATCTTGTCAAACCAGCTTGAATGATAACGCCATATGAACTGTGCTGATATGTAAAGACGGTTGAGGTTTGGGAATCGTGGTTGTTGTAACAGATTAAAAAAGGCCTCGCCGAAATCCTCAGCGGACTCCGGCTGCCATTTCACCTCGAGAGAGGTGATGAGGGATGCACGATGAGGTAGGATCAGTTGATCAGCATAGGTCAACAGTGGCTCGTCATACATCAAGATGGTATTCTTTGAATACAAAATATCAATAGTTTCGGCATAACTAGAGGACAAGTTAGCGACTGAGACTGAATATAGAGACCTAACTGGGGGGTGGGAGGAGAATTGTCTAAGAGCCTAAGAGACTAAAGTATCTCGTCTCTTATGCTCTCAGCAGCCGATTCTTCTGATATCGTGACATGATTGAACTCACTTTTGCCGACAAGAGAGAAGCCATCCCATAACACCGACAGACTCAAAGTCCGCTTCAGGATCGGGGTTCCTGTAAAGAAGATCACATTCGTCAGACCAAGGACCTTGAAGCAAGCCTCGAGTCATAGGGCCCTTTTCGCCGGCCGGGACATGTCGACAGGCCATGCCATAGCTATACCAAGTGTTTGGCGGATGTACATCGCATTTCAAACACATGTGCAGACGTCGACCTCCAAACGCCAACACCAGAATATCGCGTCTCAGGTTAGCAGGAATTTTAAACCATGACGATTTTTGGAGAGTTGAAGTAACATGTCTCTGCTGTTGAGTGTCGTTTTCTCGGAATCCATTGGGTGTCAGAGCGCGAGGGCGTGGTGGCAGTCGAGGAATATTCTCAACGTAGTCTTTCCAATTAGAGGCAAATATCTCTTTTCTGGGCGCCTCGATACTTTGATGAACTAAGAATTGTCAAAATCTGATCGAATTCTTAGAGGAGCGATTAGTGTTTATAAAAGCTTTAGGGTGCCAGAATAAAGTAGTCTAAATGCCCGCCTAAGCTTGCATAAAGTGACCAGACTATTTCGTCTTTCAAACTCTTGACCACTGATTCTTATGACACCCCGATGGGTGTAAAGCTTTGAAAGAGCCTTTCCCGCCGACCAAGCTGGGGATCTTACCTGGTGAAACAGGCGAATAGCCCTCATATGTCGGCGTAGTGATGCTGTAACCTGGCGATGCAGGTGAGGTAGGTGAGCAATCCGGTGACGGCCTGTCATCAACGGGGGTAGGCGAGTAAGTACACCAGTGTGGCGAAAGCGGCTCTTCTAACGGGCTGTATGTCATTCTGTAAAGTAAGGTAATTATGATGTAGGAAGGAAGAAAGCTGAGTTTGTATATTGAACAGTTGTCTGGTTGTTATTCCTACTGCTGGCACGTGCTGTGTTACGTAAGACAGAATTACCCACTGAAGCTTACAGTTAGTCGGTCACTTGAAACAAACACTACTCAGAAGTTAAGAAACGGCCGTCAGTATCTGGCGCCTCGGGAGGAGAGAAAAATTATCATCTAAAGTTTAGAGCGCCAGAATAAAGTATCCTAAATCTTAGTCTAAAATGATCTACAATGGTCAAATTGTTTCATCCCTTGGGCTAAAATTTACGGGTTCAGTCCCATCTTCTGCTTAAGACGAGTGAAATCACGGGCTTTTCCCCAAGCTGTCCAATCCCACTGATCGTTGTACCTAAAAACAATAAAAGTTAGATCATAAAGCTTAGGTAAAAATAAGCAAAGATTTAGAAGAGACTTACATCATCATCGAAAAGATCATAATCGAATCGGCGTTGGTGGTAGCCTTGTCAGGTCCCGAATTACCTGTAATCCTCTTACGCGTCATAGCAAGCTCCATCATCAATTCGATGCCGTAAGCACCCTGCTTTCTCAATCCTCTAGGACCAAGATACGATTGAGGCTGCGGGGAATCATACTTTCGGATGATCTTATTGCCGCTGGCATCCTTTCCTTGGTACATGACCTGCCCGTTCTTATCAACAGCAATGTGGTCCTGAATGTTGTGCTCGAGCTGCGGAGTCACGCCGCCGAACCAATGACAAAGCTCGTGCCACAGCTGCGTGTGGAAGGAAATAAGACCGTCTTTGAGCTCAGTGCCCGAAGAAACAGAAGCCTTGAAGTCTCTAGGCGACGTACGGGCTCGGAAGGCGTCGGAAAGCATGTCGTCGCAAATCATGATCAAGTCATCATGCGCAGAAATGACAGCCTTGCGGTTACCGAAGCACACGCCAAAGGTATTTGTCTGTGTACGTCGGAACGAGAAGCGACCTTGGAAATAGAGGGCTCCAACATAGTCCTGCTTGAAGTTGCGTTGGTCCTTAACCTTGCCCATGCCGGGCTCCGGCTCGTCGTCAGCGTCAACCCACTGCCACGCAGACTCGCCGCAGATAATGACGGGCTTGGCGTTCGGGCGCGCGGCGAGCGTCGGGTTGTTACCCTTTTCGGGTGAATTCTTGTTGCTTGGGAGGACGTTGACTGCTGAGGCGTAGAGGTCTGGTCTAAGGTTAGACTAAGTCCTGTCTAAATAACAGATGAACTCTCCTCTAAGAACATAAGAGGCGAAATAAAGTAGCCTAAATGCTAGTCTAAGCTGGCATAAAGTCGTCTAAATATTTCGTCTCTGATGCTCTCGACGGGCAATTCTTCTATAACGACCGTGTAACATACCTCGAAGACGCTCAGTGTAGCGCCTATCACCGGGACCGGGCTTAGCAGGAATCTTATAGCCAAACGCCATCTGCACATGCGTGGCGATTCGCTGCCATTTGACGGCCTCGTCAGGATCGGTTCTTTGGTCGGGCATCCTATTGGTGACTATTAGAACCCTTCGAGATACAACTTCTGAAGGTGCACATACCTGTTCATAACGAATTCGAGAGAAGACTTTGCTGCATCGGCGAGTTCAATTGACTGAGTCAAAGCGTCCTTGATGTCAGCCTTGTAGGCATCACAGCTGCTGTGAATATCCCAAGGCTCCAAAGAGGCATCAGGGAGCGCCAACGCAGAGCCTGACCACAGACTGGCGACAGCGAGTGAGAGCGTTGAGAAACGCATTTTTAGAAAAGAATGACTAAAAATGGACTAAAAACGAGTGTATGCGTACCAAAAACGCGAATGAAGGAGCGAATGGCCACTGCAAAAAAGTAACGGAATTCCATCATGTATGTATTCTCATATTTCGCATGTCAAGTCGGCAAATGAGGATAGGGACGTGCTACAACATGGATGGTGCTGACAAGCTTGGCCCTTAATCTGATCCTTCGAGGCTTACCCGCCCCTGCAGTAAATTGTGATGAACGCATGCTATGCACGTTCCCCGTAAGCATAGTGCAACCCTCCACAATTGAGCAAGAAACTTGGCAGTTGATGGGATGATTAACGAACAAGCATTTCTCCGAAATCCTTCAATGGTTCTTTCGTACGATTGATTCTCCGAAGGAGCTCCGCGACGGAAGAGGAGGATGACGGGTGGTTGTTGACGAATCTCGCTTATCGCCGATCAGTCAGATTGGTTGGTTGCTGTGCCTCACAAGGGAGTTGAAGCCGTTAAAGTTCCGGTTGGCAGTGCATCTCAAGTACTGCAATTGATACAGCAAAAACAGTGAATCTTGTTCTGTGTTTTTTCTTCATGACGCCGTTACACAGGATGAGAATGGTGAAAACACAAGGCAGAAAGCATGAGAGCCTAAGATTAGAAACCTACACAGCCTGCGATCGTCCATCTTAGCACAGTCGTATCTGCCGTGTTATCACAACCGCGTAGCGTTGAGGCGCAATAACGGCCCACGGATATCCCGTCGAAGGATTTGATTAGGCGTAAGACGAATGCAACACGATAAAATAAGCCTCTCTGTCCAAGATTACCATGTTTCATTGTAGGATTCGAATGCACGTTCCCGATATGGGTCTGCATCCCAGAAACAAGGCTGATTTTCAGTCTCCACTACGTTTCAGAAGGCTTACACCAGAGATTGTGATCCACTAGCCCTGGAACTTTAGTCTGTAGATGGGCTTGCACTTCATGAAAAGGGTCTGTATCGCCAGCTGATTCCCATCACGGCTATTCATCCAGCCATTCATTCTTTCATTTGGACTGTACTAGTCACACATTCGTTCATTTTTCAGTATAGTCGTTCATTCTTTAATTGCTTTTCACAATGCAGCAGCCATGGAAGCTGCGCGTTCTGGCGCTATGCTTGGCGACAGGATTGTCTGGTGTTTCTGCTCAAGACTTCACCACATCTACTTATGACACAACCACCGGCACTGAGACTTCCACTGATGCTGGCTTTCCCATTGTTGAGCCTGCTCCTTCTACCGAGGTCGCTTTACCAGAGACTACTTCGGCGCCATACGTTGAAGGTCCTGCTTCATCAGCGACTTCGGAAGCTCAGGTTGAGATCCAGCCTACCTCAGCAGACAAGGAGGTGTCCACAGGCTTTGCTGTGTTCCCCAATCCTGAGTCAACTCCGCTTGTTGAGTCTGCTTCGGCAGATGTCCCTCAACCTTCTACTGAGACTCAACCCGAAGTTGTTGTTCCCAGCACTGAGACACAGCCTCTTGAGGTCGGCACCCCCACCGACATCAGCATCCCCATCAACACTGTCACAGGGTCTGTCGAGACTGTTGATGCCACCACTGGCCCAGTGGAAGCTCCCACCGAGCCTGCACAGTCTGGTCCTGCCCAGGATGCCTCAACTGAGCAGTCTCAGCCCATAGTCGAGAGTACTACAGACGTTCTCCCACCTGTCGTCCCCGAGTCGACCCAGTCTGCCGAGCCTACATCCCAAGCCATCGAGCAGCCTCCTGTAGTTTCTTCCGGCTCAACTGAAGCCGTTGAACCTACCCAGGAGGAACCCGCTTCTGAGCCCACTACCGAGACTTCTGCTGAGGTCTCTCTGCCTGCCGAGCCCACCACTCAGCCACAAGAACCTCCAACACAGGAGACCACCACTGAGGAGAAGCCTCAAGAGTTTTCCACTGAGTCTGCTCCCATTCCTGCGGAGCCTACAACTGAGGAGGAAGCCCCTCAAGAGACTACTGAGAAGGAGGCTCCCAAGGAGAGCTCCGAGCCCGAGGCGCCTGAGCAGACTTCCCAGTCTCAGGAGCCTGCCGAGCCTACACAAGATGGTCCGGACCCTAAGCCTACGGATGCGGACGAGGCTCCTTCTTCCGACAACCAGCCCGGTCAAACTTCCGCTCCCGATGAGCCCAAGCAGACCACAGCCAACCCTGATCCATCACCCACCGAGGATGGCATTGTCACTGGCACCAACGGCGCTGTCGTGACCTACGTCCCTGAGCAGGACAAGGACTTCTCCGACTTCACGGGTACTACCACCACCACTGATGATGGCGGTGCTGCTATTGTCCTCTTCCCCGGTGGTTGGTTCTGGAAGCCCTCTGGTAACCTTCCCGCCGGTATCATTCCCCCTCCTCCACCCACTATCCCCGGCCCTCCTGGCGGCGGCGCTGGTGGCAGTCCCGGTGGTAACGAAGATGGAAACAATGATGAGGATGAGGATGATGACAAGCAGTCTACCAAGAAGGAGGAGAAGTCCACCACTGAGCAGACAACCGCCAAGTCCACTGAAGCCACTACCACCTCTACCGAGGGATGCTCTGCTGTTGAGATTGAGGATTGCACACGCACCATCTCCTACTTCACCACTGATGGAACTCTTACTCACACTGAGTTCGGTGATTGTCCTACGATCGCTAGCTGCGCTACTGGCACTCAAGCTACTGCTACTACAACCGTCTCTGCTGAGGTTGAAGAGGGTGTTGAGATGCAGATCGATGAGGCTGACATTGACATTCCTGACAACTTCAATGATCCCGTCTCTGATGACACTGCCTCGAGATTTGAGGAGGTTATGGATGAGTACTGGGGTGATGCTACATCTGCTGGTATTGAGACTACCGCTGAAGCTACCACTACCGCCGAGTCAACTGAGACTACCAGCGAGACCAAGGCTGAGGAGACTACTCCTGCTGAGTCTACCACTGAAGCTAATACCGAAAACACCACTTCCGTCCCCAGCACTCTCATCACCAAGACTCGCACAACCGAGTCCTCTGACGAATCCTCTGGCACCACTTCTGATGGCACTTCCTCTGACACCATCACCTCCATGATCTCAAGTACTGAGGTTCCCACAACCACAACATCTACCCAGCGCACTTACTATCCCTGTGTTCCCCACGGTGGTCCCCGTGTCGAGAATCCCTACTGTGCCTGCGAGACCACCAGCGACGGCAAGCAGCTCGTCGCAACTGCCCCAATGGTTTCCTACGCCTGTGACATTTACACCGAGTTCCCCATGAGCCTCTATACCACTCCCCCTCCCGCTCCCACACCCACCGTCTTCAACGAGCCTTACACCCAAACTGATGCCGGCACTGTTCTCGTCTGGCAATCGTACTCCCTCCGTGAGTGGAAGATTATGAGCCAACCCATCACCAACACCATCGGTCTCGGTCCGGCATCCACCGTCTCTACTCCCGTCCCCACCGCGACCGACACCAACGGCTCCGGTTCAAGCATCTGTAGCAGCAGTGACAAGAACGTCCGCAACGCCCTCTCCAGCGCTTGCGACAAGGCCATCAACCAACTAGAGGACGACAAGGTGTATGACAAGTACACCGGCCGTTACGAGCAGATGGGCAGTATTCTCAAGACCCTGACCTTCGGCAAGGCTAGCTGCATTGTTCAATTCTCTTGTGATGACTACGGTATTGGAATGAAGGGCAGCGACATCAAAAAGCTGTAAGTTTTACCCCCTTGATCTGATGTTTGATGACTTATACTAATTGTTTTCTAGGCGTGAGGATCATCGAGAGGATGTTGGTCGTTGTGGAAATATTTATTTGTCGAACTCGTGCAAGATTCATTTGGATTACTGCACCAACTGCCATAGCGACAATTAGAATACTGTAGATTTAGAAGTAATACAGCCATTTGGCTAATTCTGTAAACGTCACTCCTTGGATTGTCAATCATGAAGTCTATTCTTTGATCTAAATGGTGCCATGGTTGAAGTAAGCTGGTTCATTCAATTAAACATAAACCCTTATAAAAGCCAGTTCGTGCAGCTATGGGAAGCCCACGGTGCGAACAGGCGATCATTTCTATATCAGGTGTCGTACATCGAGAATCTGCAGCGCAAGGATCCATTGATACTTCAACGTCAAATCGGATGCGTCGAACCCTTGTTCTACATGCAGAAGCGAACCTGCACTGTCCACGCAATATCCTCATTTCCCCTCTCCATCGTCCTGAATGAAAGCGCGCTTTAATTTTACTGTACTGATTGACCCAAGATGCAAGAACAAATTGTACGGGGAACTGTCCCTGGTGTTGAGAAGAGTGCTGATAATGATAGGCCGCCGACCCGGACTTTGACTCTGCTCTCGAGGTTGTGAGTTGTTTCGGAGGATATTATCGGACCATTCCAAGGCTGACATCTGATAGCCGCTGGAGGACCCTTCAACGTCGTCACTTCGATCCAGTCTCCTTCAGTTCGCTCAAGAGAATGGACGTACATACCACAAGCTCAGCGAAGGCAGTGAGTAATTGGTGCACTTTGAGAGTCCATCAGCTAATCGCATCCAGAGTACGCGTTCCCGAATGATGATGTGAGTTCAGCATAGCACATAACTGAGCTGTAACTAATTATTCTACGAGGCTGAGAATGATAGACTTGGTGAGTGAGAATCTCGAGGAGCATGAAGATAAATGGCTTATTGGGATTAGATCTACAGGACAACCTGTACCTAATTACGCTGGATGGAAAGAGAGCTCTTAACCCTGGCGCCGATACTGCCACTAGAGTGCTGGATATGGGTACTGGCACAGGTCTTTGGGCTTTGGAGTTCGGTAAGTATGTCGTTCCAAGTGACAGACCTGGCTGACCTTTATAGCTGATGAGCATCCGGCTGCTGAGGTTGGTTGTCCATGAACGAATGTGACAGATGAAACTGACATGACAGGTGATTGGTGTTGACCTGAGCCCGATTCAGCCTCCCTTGTATGTCCAAGCCCTGGCTGCATAGGTCTAGATGTGCTGACTTCGATCAGTGTGCCTCCTAACTGTACCTTCGAGATCGACGACCTCGAGAAGGACTGGACTTGGAAGAAACCATTCGACTTTATCTTCTCCCGCATGATGACTGGCAGCTTCAGCGATCCTCAAGCTATGGCGCACAAAGCCTACGAGTAAGTCCTCCACCAGAGCCCACCTCTCAAACAGAAACCCCTCTTACACAAGCACCAGAGGCCTCAGCCCAGGAGGCTGGTACGAGATCCAAGACATCCAAATCCCCGTCCTCTGCGACGACGCAACCCTCGACCCCGCCACATCCCCCTTGATGAAATGGCAAGAAGGTCTCATCCAAGGCTCCCGCAAAATCGGCCGCCCCCTCGGCGAAAGCGACAAGTACAAATCCATCGTCGAGAAGGCAGGCTTCCAGAACGTTGTGGAGACCATTTATCGCTGGCCTACCAACAGCTGGCCCAAGGACGCCAAGCTCAAGGAGCTTGGGAAGTGGAACCTTGTCAACTTTGATGTTGGGCTTGAGGGGGTGAGCTTGGCGCTTTTTACGAGGGTGTTGGGGTGGTCGAAGGAGGAGGTTTTGAAGCTTTGTGCTGATGTCAGGAGGGAGTTGAGGGATCCGAAGGTTCATGGGTATTGGAAGATGTAAGTTTGTCTCCTAGAGTTTGGAATTTTGCTAATCAGTGTAGTTATGTTGTTTATGGGCAGAAGCCGGAAGAGAAGAAGGACTAGGTCTGGCATGAACTCCCATAGGGCTGAGCCAAGCCTTTCAGTCTTTTAAGAGGGCTAGTGTATCCATTTTTACCATGCATCCAACATCATCGTTACTCGTACGATCAATTGAAACAATGTCTCCGCTCTCGCCTCTCACGTCAAGTTCTAGTGCGCATGCCACGGTTCCCCGTGAACAACAAGAAGCAACATCCACATGTCAGCCCAGTCCTCTTCAATTTCTCACGCACCTGATGCATGGGCTTATTCAAATTAACCTTACCCAACCTCACGTGTCAACCAACGACATACGACCATCTTTCTTGAATGCACATCCAACCCCAAATAGCCTGAGCTTACCAGACCCGAACCAATCGCTTACCCCAGCTTTTCCCTCGGGGCAACCGGAGCCGAAAACGCCCCCCAGAAGAGACCGAGCTAAACCCAATCCTGACCGCTACAAAAGGTCGTTCCCCAATGCATGGTGAGGGGTGACCACTGCAAATCCGGGGAACGACGCGACGTCGGACGGACAGCGGATGCCGTCTGGGAATAAGGTCCGTATTGCATGGCCCGACCTTGGAACAGGACCTATATGCAAGCGAGATGTCTTATATAAAGACTCCCCTCCCGGCTTTGTGGAGAGTGATCTGCAGACTTGCTCTTGGCTTTTTTTCTCCCAAGTCTCTCTTGTCTTAATATTGAACGACCATGGACTCAAAGGCTGATGAGAAAGGTGCTGTGGACCACGGCACTGAGATTCACGATGCTCATGTAGCCGTGCAGGTCGCGCATGATGTTCAGACTCAGAAGCTGTCGCCATGGACCCCTACCATGTTTCGTCTGTATCTCGTCTTGGCTTGCGCTTACCTCTGCGGCTGTCTGGTTAGTCCCTTGGTATCTTGGCAAGTCAATTGAATGCTAACAGGCTTTAGAACGGATATGATGGCTCTGTTATGGGAGGTATCAATGGTATGAAGGCGTATCAGCACTACTTCAATATGTGAGTAGAAATCGACACGATGTTTTGGCTTGGCTAACAATCTCCAGGTCCCAGGAAGGTTCATCGACCGGTATCGTCTTCGCCATGTACAACATCGGTTCCATCGCCGCCGTCTTCTTCACAGCCCCCGTAAACGACATGTTCGGCCGTCGCTGGGGCATGTTCACCGGAGCCGCAGTCGTCATCATCGGTACCTGCGTCCAAGCCACATCCATGGGCCGAAGCCAATTCCTGGGCGGTCGCTTCATTCTTGGCTTCGGTGTCAGCTTCTGCTGTGTTTCTGCACCTTGCTACGTTAGTGAGATGGCCCATCCCACATGGCGCGGAACCATTACCGGTCTATACAACTGTACTTGGTACATCGGCAGTATCATCGCTAGTTGGGTTGTCTACGGATGCAGCTACCTCGGTGAGGAAAGCTCTATCGCCTGGCGAATTCCTATCTGGTGTCAAATGGTTACGTCTGGTATTGTTGTTTGCTGCGTCATGTTCCTCCCTGAGTCTCCCCGATGGCTCATTGCTCAAGATCGTGTTGAGGATGCTGCCAAGGTCCTTGCTACGTACCATGGTGAAGGAGACCCGAACCATCCCATGGTCATTCTGCAGATCAAGGAGATGACGAATCAGATTGCTGCTGATGCTACTGACAAGTCTTGGTGGGATTACCGTGGACTCTGGAACACTCACAGTGCGCGTCGTCGACTTATCGGTGTTTTGGGTATGGCTGTCTTTGGACAGATCAGCGGTAACAGTCTGAGGTGAGTCCAGCAAAATCATCACTTCGATCATTGGCTAACAGTCACAGCTCTTACTATCTCCCCGTTATGATGAAAAACGCCGGAATTGTCGAAGAAAAGAAGGTCCTGGCTCTCAACGGCATCAACCCTATCCTCTGCTTCTTCGGCGCCATCCTCGGTGCTCGTATGACTGATGTCGTTGGCCGTCGTCCCCTGCTGATCTACTCCATCATCTTCTGCTCGTGCTGTTTCGCCGTCATCACTGGAACCAGCAAGCTTTCTCTCGATGATCGTTCCAACGACTCCGCCGCCAACGCCACAGTCGCCATGATCTTCATCTTCGGAATCGTCTTCTCCTTCGGTTGGACTCCTCTTCAATCCGCCTACATCGCCGAATGTCTGTCCACCGACATCCGAGCCAAGGGTACTGCTGTCGGTAACTTGGCTAGTTCCGTTGCCTCGACTATTATCCAGTACAGCAGTGGTCCAGCTTTTGAGAAGATCGGATACCACTTTTACCTTGTGTTTGTCTTTTGGGATTTGTTCGAGGCAGTCATCATCTACTTCTTCTTCCCTGAGACCAAGGATCGTACTTTGGAGGAGTTGTCGGAGGTGTTTGAGGCTCCTAACCCTGTTAAGAAGAGTCTGCAGAAGAGAGATGCGCAGACTGTCATGAACACTATGAACGTGGCGGGCGATGAGAAACTTGCAACTGTCTGATCGCGCTAGACCAAGAACAACTTTTGTTTGTTGGTAGATAATCACTAGATGCTCTATCACATAATTGACTCGCCATGAGCGACGTTTCAATCCATCCAGACCACACTGAATGACCCAAAATGTTCTTAGACGCACATGTACTCAATTGACAGGCTGACAGGGTACTGGAAACTTGTCGCAAGCAAAGTACGGTAAAGTACGGTAGTCAATTGAGCTCGGCCGAGAATGCGACTTCGGCTTGATTCCCCGATCTGCATGTTTTCCAACCCTGGCCCGTCCCGAGGTCTCATGCCCATCAAGCTTTGCACCGTTCCTTGGCCACAGCTTAAATCCAACCCCGCAACCAATCGATCCCCCCCTCTAAAAAGCTGGGGTAAAAGTTCCTGTTCCTCTCCCGCTCCAATCAAACACCCCAATTCCCTCCGGGCCGAACTTCCCCGAACCATCAGATCATCCACCCACTTCCTTCATTATCCCCACGTCGGCGGTCCGTACCGGAGAAGGTAGCAAACCAACCTGCGTCTCACTTTCATCGCCATGGAACACGCTGTTGACGAGTCTGAGTGGCCGCCGCGAAAGCGACTCAGGACGTCGCATGCAGTAAGTTTGACTCAGGATCTTGTTCGATTGGGAGCTGACCTGTAGTGTGATGCTTGTCGTACCCGCAAAACAAGGTAAGTGACCCAAGAGCCTCATTTGACAGCTTGGCTAATTGCTGGCAGGTGTGATGGGAATAATCCTTGCGCGACTTGTGCAGCGATCGGCCATGATTGTACATATGGATCTGAAGCGAATTCGTGAGTCTCATTGGTTGTTGAGCTTGTGTTGCATTGTGGTAACCGTGGATCTAGGAGGAGTAAGAATGATTTGATCTTGGAGAGTGTCCTCAGAGTTGAGAGGACATTACATGAGCTTCGCTCTACTATTGTGAGCATATTCACATCTCTTGACAGTTCTGATCTGACCAAGCTACACAGCCGGCCAATATCCAAATAGCCTGCCAACAACAAGCCATCAACTCTCCCCAAACACACCGCACAAACTCCTTCTCAGGCTCATCGCCAGACCTCAACCTCCGTCGTCAAAGCCACGCCATCCAAACACCAACCAGCCAAGATAACCGTGAGAATGTCAATAACTTCGAAAATGCAGTCTTGGACTCGATGCACACCTCCACAACTGAGTCGATACTCCAATGGCCTCACTTCGACGTCTTTCCCCTTCTCCGTCACGATGGAGAGTCAATCTTTTATCTCGAACAATCACGACCACCTTTGAGTGTCGCAGCAAATCCAATGTATCCTTACGTTGACTCGGAAGACATCACCTCAATGCTGGAAGCATTTGAGCGGAATGTGAATTTTTGGTATCCTTCCATGTCGCAGGAACAGCTTGGCAGTATCCGGGCGACACTTCAAACTGGGATGCCTGCTGAGGATACGGTACACTCATGCCTTTGTTTGCTAACGTTGGCTCTGGGCTGTGCGAGTCAAGCTGCTGAGGACATGCGCTTCACGACAGAGCCTGATGCTGGTGAGAAGGACAGAAGGTTGAGGAAGAGGAAGTTGGGAGATATTTATTTCCAACTGGCGCTGAAGAAACTTCACGTCGTTCACCTACAGGTCGATTCGCAGAGCACTCAATGTCTCTTCTTCACTGCGTAAGTCCAGCCATTTGCTTCGTTCGTATCTGCCTAACGTCTCGTCCAGTCTTTACTTCGCGTCATTGGTCAGACCACTTCAAGCTTGGGAATACCTCAGCGCCACGGCGACTCGATGCATGCTTTTACTGTCATATCCCCCCAACAAGCACGATACCGACTCTGAAGAACGGATTCGAAGAATATTTTGGTCTTGCTACATATTGGAAAGGTAAGCACTATCTATTCTGATTCTTATCCTCATGTTAACTGTCGCTTAGTGACTACATGGCCGAGCTATCAGCATGTCCTCCTTCTGGCATCGCCCGAGTCGAATCTTCTGTTCCTCTCCCAAGTTCCTACAACACCCATACATCCGACATAGTCGAAGAAGAATCTTCTCTCTACTTCCTCGCCTGCATCAGCATGCGCCGCTTGCTGAATAGAGTCCACCAACTCTTATACGCGCGAGATACAGGTGCTGCATTCGACCACACCCGCTTCCCTCGAATCGTGGCCGAACTCCAGCGCCAATTAGATGACTGGCGCGATGTACTTCCAGCTTCCTTCTCGTTCAGTGTCGATACAGAAGAGGTAGCTACTGCTGCTGGAGGATTCCTAAGGCAACGATATCTTACCTGCAAGGGAGTCATCTATCGACCGTATTTGATGTGGATGCTGAGCAGTAGCTATGAAGATACGAGGACTTCGACTTCGGCTGTCACACCTGCTATCCCGGACGTTATGAATAAGTGCAAGTTATGTCTTGACGCGTGTCTATTGCATGCTTTGGATCTTAGGGGTTTTTCACAAACGGTTCTTATCGACACGTGGATCTGTTCACTATCGTAAGTGTTTTCTCTCCCCTCAAACCTTTTGATTCTAACAACAATTAGTATGTCTGGTGCCATGCTTATCATACTTGCTGCATCTCATATACCCGCGTTGAAAGAGTTCATTGGTACGCGTGCGACACTGGTGGGAAGCCATCTGGAGAAGTTGTTCCGAAATTGGAGAGACGTGTCGTTTGGGGGAGACTCACCGAGCGTGGACCGGAGTATGTGGCTTATACAGCAGGCGGATAGTTATATTAGGGACTGCTATTAAGTTCTACACTAATTCAACTTTCAGCATTTCACTCGCTCCGATCACCTCTCATGCGGTGGTTCTTACTGAGCTATTTGGCGGCTATTTAAGATTTTCAATTCCCCCAATCGTATCCAGAAACTTCGGGCCGCAGTCCATGTTATACCGAAAGCCTTCCGTAGGACCGATAATAAGATATCCATTCACTGAACCGCTCTCGCTCAAGTCAAGACATTGGGTACGGTCGAGCTCCGTTCCATATTTGCCAATATGGTTGATGACAGCACGGGCGATAGCTTTCCTCTCATTTGCAGGGTTACAGTCGTGCACCTGCTTCGCGAGTGTCCATAGGTCCATTGTGTCTTTTCCTCCCCAGTCTGTGCGAGAGGAGTACGTATATGAGATCGAATTACCTGGGCCAGCCTGTCCATTGAAACCACGGCAAGGGAAATAGCAGGGTCCGTCGGGCCATTTATTAACGTAATCATGGTAAAGCACGCCCAGAAACTTGTAGAAGTCCTTCAGTCGACGTTTTAGCAACGCTCTCTATCCAGATGGCAGTTATCTTACCGGCAACAGAACTGATAGGCCAATGCATATGAAAACCCAAAACAAAACTTTAGCCAGCAACTTCCTTTGTTCTTGTTGTGCCTCCTTGATTTTGGTGTCGTGTAAATCGGGTGAATGTTCGAAGTAATGACTGACGAGATACCAGCCGGCAATAATATTTATAGTAGGAAGAAAAGGATTGTCTCTGGACGTGTACGACATAAAGGTAATCATATTTACTACCATGATGGTGACGGGCACGAAAAATGAGGTAATGACCTCATGGGAAACGAACCAGGGCATCATCATGTTGACGGGTCTTGGTGCGAGTTTGAGGTCCGGTAACAAGGCAGATAGATGGTGGATCAGTCCCTAATATTTATATGCATTTGTGGGTGACTGGGTCATTTAGCAGGCAGAAATTCCCACTTCTAAAGACACTTTGTTTGGGCTTCAATCTCAGATCGTCTTGGACAGATCATGTTCGACAGAATGACGCAACCAATAATCAAAGAAAAAGAAAATAGTAGGCTAGAGATTATATGTTGTTCAATGATGCTCATTTGTCTTTTCCTGTCAAAATCTTTAAAATGTGAAAAGGCACACACCTTTGCCAGATCAGAGATCTGACCATGACGATCGGCCATTTCCTACCTGGGAGTATGAACCTTCCAGATCAACTAACACGTAGCCTCAAAAAGCCAGATCTCTATTTTCTTGTTAGCAACCACCCACTCGATATCATGTGTGACTCACCATCAAATTCTGGTGGTTTCGCGATTGCTTGAATTCGTTAATCTGTTGCATTTCTGCCTTGATACAGCTTATTCTCAACGTGGCCATTGGAATACTAGATACGACATGGAACTATAAAGCTGAATGAGTTTTCATCAATTAAGCCTCTGTATCTAAACAAACACTCAGTTTATACAATATCAATCATCACTCTCAAAGACTACTCTTGCGTTTGTCAAAATGACCTCGACTACTTCCCCAAGCTCACCTGCCCCCGGGATGTTCAGTGACATCACAACCTCCTTCATCGTCCCGTTCCTTCTTGTCACATTAAACCTGATCGCATACAAGACAGGCAATGATGGTCGACTACCTGCTTTCAACGTTTTCATCAGCCTCTACCTACTTAGCGCCTACTTTAGACGTGGCCGACCTTCGACTATCGTCACGACTGGTGATGGTAAATCTGTTCAGAAAACAGAATCCTCAAAGTCAGACTCCAAACAAAAGAGAGTAAGTTAACAAAAAAGTCTGTTGCCACGAGAGACACAACTAACATGATTCCAGACATGGATGAAAGTTCTGTTTGGCATTGTAGTGTGTTGTGCACTCGCAATCCCTATCAAAGTAAGACCCTATTTTGTCATCCGCCACATCATTCAGTGGGCTAACATATGTAAAAGTCATTAGTTGAGCTCGTGCTCGACCAATTCGGCAACCGTGAGGATGTCATTCTCCCTCCGATGTACGGTGACCATTGTGGCACAGTTGTCGGAACTGCTGGTCGAGATGACGAGATCGCCTACAAATACTACGTGCGTCCCTCCCTCTAGCCATTATACATCGTCGGGATACTGACAGTTAGTAGAGTACCAAAGGCTCCTGCGACACAGTAGCTGAGCGAGACACCATTCGCGGAGCTATCGAAGAGCAGATCAAGAAGAACTACCCACAAGATCTTTGCAAAACTCAGTGCTTGGATCTGAGGAAGTCTGGACTGTGGAATGGTTACCTTCTTGTTGGCCCAAGTTCGAGGTTTGATCATGATAGGTACTGTGGTCCTGAGCTTCCGGATCTGAAGTTTGGAGAGTGTGAGGTCCGTCGCAAGATGTGGGCAGAGTAAGGACGGGAACGCGTCGACGCGACAGGCGGGTCCAACGCATTCACGACCACACTGGTTGTAGTGCTGAGCTGACGGTTTGATAGCGGGGGTGGGAGCTTTAGTGGGTAGCTTACAGGGCAGTTAGTGCTGGGGAGACGAGAGCCTGGTATGGAGCTGAGAGCAGATGCAGTTGGAAGACTGTTGTGATGCTGTCAGATGAATTGAATGTTTGTAACTTCGGTACGGATATCATACTTAGGTAGTGACCTTGTGAAAAATGTTTTATTGTTGTATCAGTCGCAACATGAACTCAATTGTTTCTTGATAACAAGTTGCATTTGTGCAAAGAGCAAGGTGCAGGCAGACCTTGACGAAAAAATTGGCCGCTTCCTATTCTGGCTTAGCCTTTCTAGGAAGTGTCCAACTAGCTGTCATTACTTCTTCATTCTCTGTTCATCTGTACTACTGTGAAGACGAACAAGTCCTTGGTTCCACCAAACTGATGATTCCATTGATACGAGAGCCTACGGAATTAGGCCTTTGGACTTCTTATTGTACATCGCCATGCTATGTCTTCAGTATAATTAATTGCGAAATCGTTCTGCTGATCGTGCCGGGTGGAAGCAGGAAGCAGGAAGCAACCTACCCGAGACCCAGCATAACACTGTCAGGATACGTGGCTTCTCGGAGCTCAATGAGTCAAAGAACATCATTTGAGACGTCAAAAAATGACGCAATGATTTCTTCCGAGCTCTCAGGACAGATCATTTGTTTTTCAGAATATTTGGTGGTCCTGATTAACTTATTCATGTTCCATTAATTCGTGCCGTAACAAGGTTCAATCGACATGAAATGCGACAGTGACAATTGGAAACGAGGAAAACAGCGCTTATCTTATCAATTATCTTATCGCCATACAGTGCAGAAGACAGTATACTTTACGCTGACACTGTCTATTCCTATCTTATCACTTATCGCTGATAAGAGCGCGGCAAAATGATTCTCCATTCTCGGCTTCCCGCAAGTCTTCAGTCTCCCCACCCGGCTCCGGTTTCCCCGCGCTCTGCTGCCTCGGCCAATCCACTAAACCCAATCTGTTGAGTCGCATTCGCTCACCCATCCAACCAGGCAAGATCATCACCAACCAAGCCATGTACCCGCACCTATCATGGATGTCAGTGGATTCCAAGTTCCCCGAAGCACTCCGGAGCACGTGTATGCGGGATCAGGAAAGCAGGTTGTAGAAACGTATCACGATGCGGGGCTGACCGATGGCGTAGAGCCGATATCAAGAGATAAAGCTCGAGAAAGTCCCTGAGATTGAGCTTTCTTTCAATAAACTCTCGTCATCTTCTTCACGTCAAAATGGGTGGAGGTATCAAAGGCATCCCTCTTCAGGAGGACTCTTCTCGACCAGACTACATCAACCAAGCTGTGTTCAGGAGAAACACCCTTCCTACCCGCTCATACCATATTCCTGAGACTTCAATCTCACTCAACGGAACATGGGACTTTTCTCTAGCTCCCACAGCCATTGAGGCACCTGAGCCCAGCTCAAAAGACATCACATACGGACAAATCCAGGTTCCTGGCCACTGGCAGCTCCAAGGGCACGGAAAGCCATGGTACACCAACGTTCAGTATCCCATTCCCGTCTGCCCGCCATATGTGCCTACTGAGAACCCTACGGGCACGTACCGTCGGGAATTCCACATTCCGGCTGGCTGGGACGCAAGCTCTCAGCTGAGATTGCGCTTCGATGGTGTCGACAGCGCGTATCACGTCTTTGTGAACGGCAGTCTTGTTGGATATGCCCAGGGCTCAAGAAACCCTTCAGAATTCGACGTGTCAGCTTTCGTCAACCGAGAAGAGGCGAATGAGCTGTTTGTGCGCGTTTACCAATGGTCTGACGCCACTTATATCGAGGACCAGGACCAATGGTGGCTTTCTGGTGAGTTTGAGCTGATAGAGTAGCGAGAATAAGTACTAACGTGGAACAGGAATCTTCCGAGATGTCTACCTCATCTCATTCCCCGCTGCCAGGATTGATGACTTCTTCGTCAAGCCTGATCTTGACGCCAGCTACAAGAACGGTACACTGACTGTCTCCGCCGACATCTCCTCCGAGAAGGGTGCAGTTCTTGAGCTCACGCTCTCCGAGCTTACCAAGAACGGCGGCGCTGTCATTAGCTCTACTAAGACATCCATCGACGGCAACTCCAAGAAGGTCGATTTGAAGCTCGATGTCGAGAACCCCCAGAAGTGGACTGCGGAAACACCCTACCTTTATTCCGCCGAGCTCACTCTCAAGTCCGAAGGCTCAGACACTGTTCTTCACAAGGTTCAGCAACGCGTCGGATTCCGCAAGGTCGAGCTCAAGGAGGGTCTCATGACTGTGAACGGAAAGCGCATTCGCCTCCGTGGTGTCAACCGCCACGAGCACCACCCTCTTCTGGGCCGCTCCGTTCCTCTAGAGTTTGCTAAGCGCGATCTCCTCATCATGAAGAAGCACAACATCAACGCTCTTCGCTGCGCGCATCAACCTCACGACCCTCGTGTCCTCGATCTCTGCGACGAGTACGGTCTGTGGGTCATGGCTGAGGCTGATCTCGAATGCCACGGTTTCTATGATGCTGTTGCTCGACCTCAGGACATTCCTGAGGAGATGGACTACGGCGAGCGAAAGAAGCTTGCGTTCGGACCGGCTGCCCAGTTCACTTCTAACAACCCTGAGTGGAAGGAGGCTTACCTTGACCGTATCAACGCTGTTCTCAACCGTGACAAGAACCATGCTAGTGTTATTATCTGGAGTTTCGGCAACGAAGCTTTCTACGGTGACAACCACAAGGCGATGTTCGAGTATGCCACTAAGGCTGATCCCTCGCGACTGATCCACTACGAGGGTGATATGGATGCCGAGACAACACACATGTACAGTTACATGTACCCCACCGTCGACCGCCTCATCAAGTACGCAAAGGAAGAGGGTGTCAAGGACGGCAAGTTCGAGAAGCCTATCGTGCTCTGCGAGTATGGCCACGCTATGGGTAACGGTCCTGGCTGGTTGGAAGACTACGAGCAAGCCTTCCGCGACTACCCTCGTCTCCAGGGTGGTTTCATCTGGGAGTGGGCTAACCACGGTCTGTGGAAAGATGACCACGAGGGTCCTGGCTACTACGCCTATGGTGGTGACTTTGGCGACACACCTAACGATGGAACCTTTGTCATGGATGGTCTGTTGAACAGTCAGCATGAGCCTACTCCTGGTCTTGTTGAGTTCAAGAAGGTCATTCAGCCTGTTGGTTTCGAGTTTGCCGATGGCGAGTTGAAAATTGAGAACCGACAAGACTTTGCTGGTTTGGACTATTTGGTTGCTTCTTACAAGATTGAGCAGCTTGGTCAAGAGTAAGTCCACCATGAGATACTGCGCAAGGAAGTACTAACTAAGTGGCAGATCTACTCTCATTCACTCTGGATCCTTCGATGTTCCCGACATCCCGGCTGGCGAGACACGATCCGTTTCCCTCCCCGTTGACGCCAAGAAGTACAACAAGGATAGCGAGGTCTACCTGACCGTCACACTCTCTCTTAAGCACTCCACGGCCTGGGCCCCCGCTGGCCACGAGATCGCTTGGTCTCAACACCAACTCCAGGTCCCTCAGAAGCCTGTCTCCGTCGCTTCCGTCGCGAACACCCTCTCCGCCAAGCTATCCATTTCTGAAAACACCTCCACCGTGGCGGTCACAGGAAAGGACTTTGAGTTCACCTTCAACCGCGCTTATGGTACATTGAAGAGCTGGGTCTCGAACGGCAAGACAGTACTTGACTTCGATCCCAAGACGAAAGCTGCCATCATCCCATCTTTCTGGAGACCCAAGACTGACAACGATGTTCCCGGTGCTGTTCCATACTGGCAGCGCTTCGGCGTTGATCAACTCGAGTCACAGCTTCGATCCTTTTCCGTGGACTCATCCAACTCAGATAAGGTGGTGCTAAAATCAAAGACGTTCATCACTCCTCCTGTGCTTGCCTGGGGATGGGATTGCGAGATTGAGTACACCGTGTATCTCACCGGCGCACTAACTGTCAACGTCACTCGCCTATCTCCCCAAGGCTCTATTCCCGACCACGTTCCCAGAATTGGTCTCAACCTCTACGGAAGCAAGACTCTCGAGCACGTCAAGTGGCTCGGTCGCGGACCCGGAGAGAGCTACCCTGACAAGAAGACCTCTCAACGCGTCGGCATCTGGAATGTCGAGTCCATCTCTGACCTCCAAGTCGCATATGACGTTCCCCAAGAAAACGGAAACAGAGAAGATACCCGCTGGGTCGCACTCCGCGATTCCAAGTCTCCCAGTGTTGGTCTCCGCGCGACGCGTCTGGACGGAGCACACTTTAGCTTTTTGGCTTCGAACCACAGAGATACCACTATCCAAGACGCTAAGCATCCTCCTGATCTATTTGAGGAGGATGCTGTCTTTATTAGACTGGATCACAAGGTTGCTGGTGTGGGATCGGGTGCTTGTGGACCGGCTGTGCGTGAGGACTTGATGGTTAAGACTGAGGATGTTACTTTCGGGTTCTTGCTTGAGCCTCTGTGAAAAGGATTGGTAGATATTATGAATTGAATGACATGACCTTTATTGTTAATTAAGATCCACGGGAGATCGACAGTCGTATGAGGTTAATCTTGTTAAGCTAGCGTGTCCATGTGAGACATCGATCTTGTTACACTGATCGGCACGTTAGCTCTGTGACATGGAACGAAGATGGCAAGGCACATGAGTGGGCGCCCGTTCAAAATTGATGGGATTTGGTAATGCATCAGAGTATTAGAAAGACCTTCGCGAGTTTAGACAAGATAGTCGTTGAAACTGGTATTGCTTACTAGTGGTAAGTGCTAATGGGGTATATCTAAAGAAACGCCTACTACATATATACTCAAGAGATCTACCGCGTCAACTTGTATGTATGACTCGATTCCTCAACCTCCTGTACCACATCATTCCGCACATAAATGCCCGCCATATCCTGCTCCCTCGAGTGCAGAGACTCTGTCGTCCGGCTGGAGATATAAGTCCTGGGCCCCTCCTTATCAATCTCAAAGTGTGCATGAATTCCTTGTTCTGGATCTGCAAGTTGGTGTTGGGAGCTGTTGTCGTCTGCTTCCCTTTCTTTGATGGTGCGGTTGATGGTGGTGAGGCGGATGGCGTTGGTTGTTCGGCTGATGGGGTGGCTGCTTCCGGCGGAGCTGAGGAATCTCTTGGGGAGGATCTTGGTGAAGATTGGTCGTAGGAGAGGGAAGCAACCTGGTATTGTGAGTAAGAGGTATCCAGAGGAAAGAGGAGAGACTTACCGGAGACGATGGCGATGTTGATCTCGACGCAACCCCACATGTCGTTTCTGGCCATATCGCGTGGCATTTGAGTTGTGTTAACATCATATCTGATTGATTCGATGACAACAAATGTCGAGGCAAGGCAGACGCTTGTCCTGTTAGCGAACAGCTTGGCATGAGCGACAACCCAACTTACATGAAACCAATGACAAAAAGTGCAGTAATGGCGACCTTCTGTCCCATGCGAAGTCGAAGCTTAAACACTTCAATAATCGGCAAAGCCAAAATAACAACATCAAGAGCAAAATGCGTAAGACAAGTCCCAAAAAAGAACTGTGCATCATTGATCTTACACACAGCACCCTCAATGTTCTTATCCCAATAAGCCTGAACAGGAATACAATGGAAGATAACCATAAAGGTACGAAGGATAAGCCATGAAGCGCTGAGGAAAAGGAGGACCTGGATCGGAATTCGAATCGCGGATTGTTTAAAAATGCGCCAGTAGAACAGAAGAATGGACAGTTTAGAGAACCCGATCGAGTAGGAGTATGTGTTGGAGATGAGGAACTGCATGAGTCGCGCGTTCAGGTTGATGTTGTCATATTCTTCATCGGTAACGGTATCAGGGATCGTCGAGCCTAGGTACCAATTCTCGGTCCCTAGTTTAATTAGCATTATGATCGACAGGGCCAGGCGGGAATAGTTACAGTAGATCATCACGACATTGTATCCTATACCAACGATCTACACATATGTAAGTCACAGTTTAAAGTCTCCACAGAGAACACTCACAAAGGCGCCAAGACAGAAGTAATCATCCCACCACCATTGCTGCTTCGTCATGCGACGAGCAAAAACACGAGCGATCTGCGCCAGAAGGGCTGCTAGCCAAGTAATGACCACGGCGCAGATGATGTCTGACTTGAGACTCATGGTGAAGGACTTGATCCTGCGACATGCAAGGCAGTGGCACTTGAGGAAAAGCTGTAAAGAAACGCACAAAAATGAATGGCAAGGAATCCCAACTGAATGGTTCACATGGAGAGGAAAGACGTGGGTGTGGACGGGGATTGATATGCTTTTGAGAAGAACAAGGAAGGGTCGTCTAACAAAGGAACGAGTACCCACTGGTAGGGAGGTACTCGACCATGGCACTTGGAGTACTAGCGGAATCCGGGGCACGGGGCTATACTTGATGTGACCCAAAGGTCTGGGGTAAAAGGGGGGCTGTTTCTTTATTCCAGAACAAATGACTCAGTTCTTTCAGCCAAATCTTGGCAGAGTTATGCTGTGCGACAAAAATGCAGACAAAGAAACAAGGAAAATGACTGTTATTTTCAGCCATGCAAGTGCGTCATCTGGCGCTTCCATTGCCTGTCGGCTCTAGTCGAGTCTGTACTCGGTCTTTTGTGAGTTGATAAGAGCTGTAATTTGACTACTGATGCAGGAATTCTTAGCGGCTTCCTCGCTTACGAGCTGGTCCCAAATGGATGGTTCCTTGATGTTCACGTTATTAAGCATCTACAGCCAGTCGCATCCTCTGATTTATAGTTTGAAGCGATGGATGCTGGACCCCTGGATGACCAGGTCAATTCGTGTGAGTATCAGTGCTAAAAGGCTGGGCGTTATATGTCAGCGGAAGATGTATCATGGCTGCGAGACATGCAAATAATGATGATTGCTTATCATTGTAATTTCAAGCCATGCTTCTCTTGAAATTCTCGAACATCGGCACTTGTCAGCTTGCGGCGTCAATAGCTGACTTGTGCAGGGGGGTTGAAAATGTACGATGCTGTAAATGGAAGCTCGTTCTGTCAATGGCGTTTCTGCCTCAGCTTCACCAACCAGCTCAACCGCCTATAAGCGATGTCTTTCATATGATAATGGTGTACAAGTAAGTACATAAACTACACGGAATCAGCTATTGATTTCGTGTAATAAAGCGTACCGTCCTCCGGTTGTCCTCGAACAAAGAACTAAACTCTATGTGGTATAACAGTCCTACGCACCTACTGCATCTGTACAAAGAGCTGGCCTCAGCTTCAAGGTGATAAACAAGGATGTCAATCGCCAACCAACTGTCTCGGTTCAAGAATAATCCGTATGTTAGCGTAAACTTTACTGACCAACAACCTGACCCTTATCTACAGTACAACCAGGAGATGAAGCTGCGCTATCATCCTTCGGGGATATATATGGCGCCACGGTCGCTCTTCAAACGTTTCCTGTTGGCTTCGCGGAAAACCTCCCGGGACACGAGTGGCTGCGGTACCACCTACCGTATCCACCTTAGCACAGCGCCATTACCCCAGACTTGACACGCCTTGGCTGTGCTATCAACTGAGCTACCTGTGATAGCTCAAACCCTCGAGTAGCTTTGTTATCTCTTCGGTTACTGTATTGGCCGTTGTGAGGTCATTCCCAGCTTGACTCGCGAGATGCATGTTCCACGTTCTGTCCTTGCCGTTAAAAGGATCGCCTGATTTTCAGGCACAGCTAAAAGGTTCAGCTTTGTAAAAAGTGTGGCAGCCATTACAGGGACCCTGCACGACAGAAGACAGGTTTATTTCCCCCGGGCATGCTTCTAGACTTTCTGCGAGGAATCGTACGTGAAGATGTCATTTTGCAATTATTAATACAGCCATGTAACCTCATGGTCCATGGATTCGGGGGTATGGCCATGGCATGACCCTGTTGCGCCATGTGTTTTGGCAGAATGGGGGATCTACAGCGCTCAGGCACCCTAAGTCCAAAGCGCTCCATTCAAGGCCCATTTTACCTGCCAATCTCTTGTGCCTCCGTACTAAATCAATAGTGCACGATATAGCTCGGAAGCACAGATTCTTAACAACTTCATGATAAGAATGGTACGAGGTTTCTGTATCTCCGACTGCCCGTTGAAATATTGACGGCAGGTGGAGCGCTCCACTGAATACCGTCAACTCCACAGCGCTATCATCCCCTGAAGAGATAAGCCCAGCGGAGCCAGGCCAGCCTGGAAAATGGATCCGCCCCTAATTCTTGGAAGATAACCGAATAGCGGAAATACATCATGATTGTGATAACATACTTGTCGGATGTCTACATCCGTCTCTTTTCTTGTCGGCCCGAAGTTTGGACTGCGTAACTCGGCTAGAGATCTTGGCTTCCAGTGCCGTTTCGTCAGGGTCAGAAGAATTGGCCGCCTGGTCGCCAGTAGCATAAGAGACGAAACAACATAATCACTTTAGACTAACATTTAGACTACTTTATTTTGACAGCCTAACTTTTAGATGATTTCATCTTACTCCCTCCAACGTATCGCCCAATCTCCCTTTGCAAAGCTCGGCTCAACGACCTTCCCCGACATAACAGCCTCACACATCTTCTTCTCACCATCCTCACCCACAGCGAATCCAAAAACAACACCCCGTCTTGCAGCACACTTTGTCATCTCCTTCTCCCTCGCTCTCTTCTGTCCCTGTCTACGCTTCTCCAACATCTCATCCGTTTCGTGAATTCGTTCAGCGCGACCCTTTTCGCCGCCTACGCTGCCGTTGACTTCAGACACAGCTTGAGCTGGGCGGATGCGCGTGCCGCTGCGGACGGACATGCGGGCCAAAACGTCGCCGTCGATTTGATTGTCATTTTTGAGATCGTCTGTGAGGGGGATGTCTTCTTCAGAAGTTCGTGGCTCGGACGGTGCTTGGACGGGCTCTGATGCTTGAGGTGTTTCATCTTCGCTGTGAGTTTCTTCGTGTTCTTCTTCCATCGATGTCCGGTTTGGTCCAAAGACGAGTTCTTCCGCTGCACTGCATGATACCAAGATCCTATTATCGCCCTTACTGTTCTTGCCCTTCTTATGCTTCCCTGCTCCCTTCGTATGCTTCTTCTCTGCAGTTGCACTCTCCTCCGCACCTAGTAATTTCACAAATGCCTTCTCAAGCTCACGGTCTAGCTTTCCGGGCTTTTGAGTGCGACATCGATGAGAGCAGTATTTAGCTGGCGTATTGGTGTTCGCTGTAGCTGTAGTCTTTCGGGTACTGATAACTCTTCCGCATGAATGGCAGTAGGGCGTAGCTTCTCCTCCTGGCAGTAGATAAAAAGGCGCTGGCACTGCTTGGGATTTGGACGGCCGACTCCAACTGTCCATCCAACTCATTTTGGCTGACTCTGACGATGACCCTCGGTTCAGAAATGTGCGTGTTGAGAATGTCTGGCGTCGCGCAATTGAGACTGCTGTTTCTAATAGTGGTTTTCTGAATGTGCGACTGATGCGGATCATGTCGCGTGCATGTTTTCCTGTGGTGGAAGAAATAGCATGCTTTGATGAAGGGATGCGATCGTCATGATGTCATTGTCGTCATCGAGCCTGAGATGATGGACCTACGTCAATTGACAAACACCCAAATTGGTCTCATTTAACAACGACATTATGTGGAAGAATCAAACATCATATGTCAGTGTTTATGACTGCCAAGTATTGAGGAAAGATCATGAATGCTGGCCGCCATTCTGAAATCTTGGTACAGGGTAACACCCAACTGAAGGCTCTCGACTTAAAACAAACAGCTATGTTTAGCCACAACCAACTCAAAAACAACGACATGTGTGGCATGTGGTCCTGTTGTCATTCACATACCATGGCAGTGTGTGCTTTTACTGGCCATCCTCGTCGCAATAAACAGTCGATAATTCGCTTTCACATGTCAGCAGAGTGGAACGTGGCATTCTCACCAGATGAGCACAACGACAGCTCAGCGGCTACAGAGTAAAAGCTTACTCAGATATAGGAATTTCTACAAGCCAACCAATTAGACTAGCTGTTGCTGAGACCACCTATAAGATTCGCATTTATCCGGTCTGACATGGATTATGCCTTTGGGGGCAGCTCGACAGCCTCGACTACAAATGAGCAAAGCAGGAATCGCAAAATCTCCAATGCATCTTACACACCGGCCTTTTTATAGCTTCAATTTCAGAAACTGTACTTGAAGAAGAGCTCTTAGGGCCTTGAAGGAGGTGAGACGGTTCGTGGTGGATTCCAAAGGATCTTCCAGTGTATCACTCACCACCTGCTACATCCAGTCATGCTGTGCCGCTTTTTGTCAGCACTTAACCACGTAGCGAATGGAGTTTCATGCAACGATGACTGAATATCTTTAATCGGTTATATCTTACCCCGATCCCCTCTGGAATTAGCCTTAGTTGCTTGGCGATTGTAGGTAAGATGACCCGTGAGCGCTTAATCTTTGACACCATGCGGGGATATATATGAGATGACCTCGCCTTGACCAGGACTACTCTCTCACCCACATCGTGACTGAGAACTCACAGACTGTAACCATGCGCTTCATCACCGATTCCCGTGGTCTCGGTGACCCAAACTCAGAGGCAGTTCCCCTCCAGGTCATCGGCGCCGGTCTTCCACGCGCAGCCACATCCTCCATGCAAGCAGCCTTTGAAAAACTCGGTTTCGGACCCTGCATGCACATGGCAGAAATTCTCCCACACGTATCCCGCATGCAACTCTTCATCGACACCCTCCGCGAGAAAAACGACAAAAAACGCCAAAAGATGGTCCGCCAACTTATCCACGGTCATCGCTCCATCTGTGATCTTCCCGTCGTTTACTTCACGCCTGACATGATGGACATTTACCCCGACGCCAAAATAGTAGTCAATATGAGACCTGACCCTGAAGTCTGGGCGAAGAGCGCTGAGGATAGTTTTTGGTTCTTCTTTAGTCCTTGGTTCAAGTGGGTCGGTATGCTTTGGGCTACGGATCGACTTTGGTATGCGCTTAATCAAGAGAGCATCAAGAAGTGCAAAGAAGAGTATGGTACGGAATATATCTTCAGCGCTAAGACTTATAATGTGTACTATGAGCGGATGCTTGCGGAGGCTAAGAAGCGCGACCGTGAGGTGCTGCTGTTTAAGGCTGAGGATGGATGGGAGCCGCTTTGCAAGTTTTTGGGTGTGGAGGTTCCTGATGAGCCGTTTCCGAGATTGAATGAGAAGAAGACGTTTCAAATGGTTAGGAGGATATTCATTGCGAAAGGCCTTTTGTCGTGGACGGCGTTGTTTGGTGCGACTTGGGGTGCATGGAAGGTTGCTTCTCACTTTCTATAAATTGGTACTATCAATTATGAGATGATGATTCTTTTGCTAGCGAACCACATTTCTTCATAGTTTGAATGAATGCACTTCCATCAGAGAGGGAGGGTCCATGGTCCGAAAGGGTTGTATTACCACATGTCAAGACCTTCCATTCAGCTTCGGATTCATGACCACTTTCATATCAAACGGAAGCACAAACCAATGAGAAAGAAAAATAAGCTCAAAAAATGACTGCAAAAATGCAAAAAGAGAATCGCTATATGCTAACTGGAGGGTTCGAACCTCCGCGGTTTCCCACTGCGGGTTTGGTTTCTGATAAGAACCTAAACACAGCGCCTTAACCACTCGGCCAAGTTAGCGATGATGATTCGTTTTTGATTGTCAGCACCAATTTTGCGCTCAAGGACTCTTGGCCAGATTGCTCGCGAACCATTTGACAAAACGAATCCCGAACTCAAATTGTTCAACATCGCATCCGCAAAACTTACCGATGATACTTCAGGAGACGCACCCAATTTGATTCTCAGGCATGCATACGCATGACAGAAAGTATGTGATGGAAAAAAGCCAGTTGATAGGTTATTGCAAGAGAGTCTGAAAATTCGACTTGGTCTGTATCGTAGGTAGAATAAGCTGCATGACGTCGTGCCTAGGCAGATGATAAAAGAATGGTTCTTTAAGGCTTAGGGTCTTAGGATAAAGTAGCCTAAATGCTAGTCTAAGCTATCATAAGTTAACTAAATTATTTCGTCTCTTATGCTCTCCGCGCCCAAGTCTTCTGACTTCCAATACCCTGATGCCTCTAAACGATCAAAGGGTAACCCGCATAAACCACGATGGCTATTCTAGAGGATACTCACTGTCACGTGCGGCACGACGGGGCCTTGGCGGCATCTCCATCTTAGCTAGATAGAATAATGAACTCAACCTTCGCATGCGCACTGCAACACTTGGTAGCAGCTACACTGATCCACCAGACCGCGGAATTGAGACGGGACACCAGATATTCATCGTTCCATGAACTCAACCTTCGCTATGCACTGTGACACCCACTGTCTGAGAGTTTACACCGAACACACCTGACCTTAAGAAGGCAGACTCGGTGGTCCTTCCCCGAAAACAGAGGCGGAAGGAGAGGAAGGTGCTGGCGCGTAGGCATGAGTACCTTCTAGGCCACCTCCGCCGAGAGATTCCTCACTTGACATCGACACAGCACAACATCACACGAATCAGAACACTTTTGCACAGATACAAAGCTTAGGCGGCTTATTATTGCACACAGTACTGCTAACAAAGATAGTCACGTTACATTCCAAACATACACGATGTCTACTCCCCCTTATTGAACCCCTTCCTCCCCCACTAAGCGCAAGCTCGGCGCTACAGTGCTAGTGTGTCTGAAAGTTGACTACCAAACACACCAGACCTTGTGAAGGTGGACCCGGTGTCGTGATCATCTTCGACAAGGAAACGCCAGTCATGAGAGCCATGACTTACCAAGCAGGTAAGTAGAATAAATGGGCAAGGTGTCTACCTCCCACTTAGCTAACCATGATAGTGGAACAATCTCAACACAAAGTCCAGATAAGCATGTTCTCGCAGTCATTTCCACAAATCGTACGAGACTTTGCAGCACTGGCACAAGCATCGCAACTATATCTACTTCCGTGTTGGTAGAGCTTGTCTTCTTCATTGCGGTGATGGAGAGTCCTGCAACGGAAAAGAAAGCAGCCAGAATATTGTCTTTGGACTTTTCGCTTGTTGAGTACTTATACGTCAGTTTGACTCGTTTAACGCGGTTGTAATTGCGACTAGGTTTGATGATGCCATTATAAGAGTGATTGATGATTTGATTAAAGCGGCGCTTAGCAGAAGCGCGGTGAACTGGAGTGAGAGGGGGCTCCGACGAAAAGTCCAAGACTCCTTGGAGGGAATCTTGGTGGCGAAGAAGCGGCGGCAACCCTCGTACCAGTATCCGTCAAGCAGTCAAACAAGTCAGTCAGTATACAAAACACGATACGTTAGTAGGACTATTGAAGGAGCGCCCATGCGCTAGAACTATTGTGTTTGTCTCGGATTGTGTCTCGGTTGGAAAGATTGATAATTCTTCAAGAAACAACGGCTTCCCTTCACCGGTTACTTAAGACGACCCGATTTGACAAAGCCCAACCCTTGATGGATTCGAGCGGAGGTGAGTATGCCAAGACGTGTCGAGCTACTAATGTTGTAATGGTCACAACATAGCTCTCGCTCTGTAGGACTTTGTACGGATTCGATCCTCCCTTTGACACCCTCGCAAGGTTTCCGTGAGCAACGGTATAGAGTGTCAAGGACTCAGTGTCCGCTTCCCTTCTCAGCTGTACCGCTTCGAGAAGGGTGTAGAGTGGACGAACCTCCACAAGAGGAACAAAAAGGGCCTGAAAATCAAGATGGTTTCGTGATAAGCCCCTCCGAGCTTGCGTAGCGCAAAAGAGATACCTATCGCCTTCACGGGGTCGTCGATACCATCTGTGCAACACATTAATCCCACACTAATGTTTCTGTGGACTCTGGTAATAACAAATGTCATTTACTATACAATTATAGATATCCCAGCATATCCTTCTAAGTAGATAATAGAGAATTATCTTCTAAGTATTGGGCTACCAACATAAAGTAACCTAAGTGCTGGTCCAAGATAGCATAAACGGGCCAATTTATTTAATCTCCTATGCCTTTAGGATCTAGTACTTCTAATAACCTGCGGCCTTTGTAACAACTTTATTGCGAACTCACAGTCCTCTAGTCTTATGCGTGCTATGAACTCTACTCTCGCGGAATAGAAAGCTTGGGAAATGGCCGCAAACCTTCAGCTTCCATGGACTATATAAAGAGACCTTTCCCTTACATCTAGCATCTATCTCCATCATTCACAGACACAAACCAACTGACCCTTCCTCCCAAATCTCAACCCTTTCCAACATGTGCCGAGCAAATTGTGTCCGTACTCGTTGCGTCGTCTGCCGGTGGACGATTAACAGAACCTACGATGTAATGGTGCATTGCGAGGTATTCTGGCAAACAGAACGGTGTCCGGGAGCTGAATATCCCACTACTGTTAGGGATGCTAGCGCCGTATTCTGCGGCAAGTGCAATCCACCACCGTGGCAAAGGGACGTCGAAATGCAGCCTCAAGAGGACGTCGACATGCAAACGCAAGAGGATGTCGATATGCAGCTGGAGGGTGAAGCACGCAGCTCTAACAAGGCGTTTAGTGTGGAACGGGCAGAGCCAGGCAACCGTTTCAAGGACCTGATAGACGAGGTGACCAGACGTTCAACTGCAGAGGATGAACAGAATGATAGGAACGGGAGCGATGAGTTGTCTAGGACTACACTTTCTCCCGAGTTCTATTATACTACTCGGGCCGGCCGCCGAATCCCTGCTCCAAGGGGCACGCCGCCCGTCTCGCCTACTCCTGCCCGCCGTACTCGCCGCACCCGCCCCGACCACCCGGCTACCTAGGGGCCCCGCCGGCACCGTTCTCCTGCTTCTCTGATACCGGTCCCGCACATCTTCCCGGGCCTTATCTCCGCGCTAGATCTCCCTTCTTCAAAGCCCACTCCAACAACGTCTGAGTGCCTCTATGATGGCCACAGACAATCGCGTCGAACCAACTGTGTAGGCCAATTTAGAGCGGTCAAATACGTCGGCAGACATGGGTGTAGTTGTCGTTGCTGGTCGCGACTTCACGTTGGCCAAGGTAGCCCAAATCAGACGGGCATTTTGGCTCGAGGCTGCAGCGACTTCGGGCTATTGGCATTGCGAAACCGTCACCGCAACTGAAAAAGCGTGAAGTTTATACAACATCGGGAGGCAGGTGGAATATTATGTTTCTCTAGAAGCTTGTTAGTCTAAATAAAAGGAAGACTTCCATCTCAATTGCATCGCCCAGTGTGACACCTCAGTATATTTATTTAGGTAGGCGTTAGACGAATTGTCCTCCAAGACCTGGGCTCCAGGGATAAACTAGTCTAGATGCCAGCCTAAGTTATCATAAGGTGATCAAATCATTTCGTCCCTTATTATGCTCTTCGTGGCCAGTTCTTTTGACCCCTGTCTAAGGTGACATTCATTCTCCTGCGGCTGAAAAGAAAAGAGTAAGCATAGCGACGTGGCTTCTGGAATTAGCGAGTAAGGCGCCACGAAGTGAACAATCTTGTGTGCACAAGGCGTTTTCAGGGTCGTTTTGTTACTATTTGTGCCTTGTGATGTGAGACTAATGCTTCAGCTGAATGCGCCGACCGGTCGAGACCAAGCCGTGTTGCATCCTGCGAGAAGGGACAATTCTCATAAGATGCTCATGCGAAGACCTCTTGGCAAATCTGTAGATCGGTATTGAGGAGTTTTAAAGATCCTGTCAAGTTCAGAGATTACCAAGCCAAGATGGCGACTGTTCCGCCTTACAACAATTACCAGTCGCCGCCTCCAGGCCCTCAGTTCGCGCAGCAGCCAGGGCAGGTCCCACCTGGACAACAACACCACGCCCAGTATCCGCAAGCTCCGCCGGGACAAACACCAATTCAGCAATATGCGCCCGCGCAACATCCTCAATACCAGTCGTCTCAAGGCCCGCCCGTGAACCAGATCCCTCAAACTCCTCAAGCGCATTATTCGCAATCTCCTCAAGGCCAATACCCTCCTGCACCACAGCAGATTCCAGGCCAGCAGCCTGTCTACCAGTCGCCAGCACCTGGTCACCCAGTGCATCAATCGCCGCAGCTGCAACAACACCCGGGCCTCCCTCAACAGCACGCTCCCAGCCAGCAGCCAAGCTACCAGTCACCCCAATACGGTGTCGCAGCACCACCGACACCCGCCCAGCATCAACAGCAATACCAACAACAAGCCGCTCAATTCGCGAAGCCTGCACAGCTACAATCCACCGCACAGTCACTGTACAAATCGGGAAAGGGCTTTCTGGGTAATCTTGCCAGCAACATCAAGAACAAGTACCCCGCCAACTCCAACGCACCAGCGACATCCTCTACGACTTCATATACTGGTGAAGCACCAAAGCCGACGTATAATCCTGGGCAACACCCGACGCAGACGCCTTTGAGTCCTACCAACTCGTTTCCTCAAGGGTTTGGTCAGCAGGGTTATCCTCAGCATGCGCCGCCGACACCACAGCAGAGCGTCTCGCCTGGCGCTTCGGGCTATCATCCCGCGATCGCGCATCAAGGGTCGTTTCCGTCGCAGTCGCAAGCAATTCCTGGACAGCCTCAGATTGGACAGAATGCTCCTCAAGACCATCAGTCACAGCACTCCATGAACGAGGTCTCTGCTCCCCCGGGCGCTGTTCCCCAGCAGGCTGTTCAATCACCCACAGCGACCGTCTCGCCGTATCCCCAGCCTATGCTGCATCACCAGCAATCTAACCCATACGCAACAACACCACCAGCTCAGTCGCCCCAAGGTGTGCCTGGCCAAGGTGTCGCGCATTTGGGTTACGGACAAAGCCCTGCCCAGATACCCCCACAACAGCAGTACCATCCTGCTCCTCAGGTGCATCCCCAGGCGTCATCACCACATCAGATCGGTCCTGGCGCTCCGTACAATCTGGCAGCGGCAGCAACCAGCTTGCAGACCACTGCGCAGCCAACATATCAGGTTGGTGCACCCAGCCATGGGCCTCCAGGAATGTACCAGCAGGCACAGAATCATCCAGGCGCTCCGGTTTCAAATGTGTCGGCAACCTCCCCACATGCCGCTCAATTGATCTCTCCAACAGGACCACCATACCAAGTGCAGAACCCTTCGCAGCCTCTCTCGCCGTCGCAGCAGCACTTGCAGAGTCCTTTACATCAATCGCAACAGCCTTCGCACCAGGCTCCGCCCACACAGCAACATGGCCAATATGCTGTACCGCCGACGCAGCCAGTCTCTCAGGCAGTCACGCATCCGATCGCTCAGACAGGCTCTGTCAATCACGCACCGCAGACGAGTGCTCCGACACAGTCGCCGCATCAGCAGCACAGCATCTCTCCGAATCACCAGCCGCTAGTCGGAGCTCCGTTAGCCCAGACTCAATACGCACCTCATGGCCATCACTACTCGCCATCTCATGGGCAGCCTCCATCCAACATGGGCGCTCCAGCACCTGCACAGCAAGCGTCGACTCCTGGTCAGAGCCACAATTCCCTACCTTCATCGCCGCCATTGCAAAACCTGAACCAGCCGAGTGGCATCCTCCCTTCGGCACCAACGGCTGGCGAGTTCCAGCCTTATAGCCCGAGTACGCTTCAGGCGCCGCCTCCACCACCACCCGGCCAGTACGGACACCCTGTGGCCAATGCGAACACCCAGCACTATCCACAAACTTCACCTTCAACCCAAGAAGATCACACGTCTGCCGCACATTTTGTGCCGGCGCCAGCGCCAGGCGCCGTTGGCCAGCCCATCCAGCCCTACCAACCCTATCAGCCGGCACAGCAATCGCCTCATGCCCCGCAACCTCCGCCGGTCAACGGCCAGCCCGCGGCGAATGACCACCACCAAGACCCGGTTGACTCTCTGTCCACTCAGATGCACAGTCTCAATGTGCACAACGGGCACCAACATCAACCCGTGCCTAATACTAACCAAATCCATGGCCAAGATGGACCGCGCGGGCCACCGCCCTGTCAGGCTACAGGCATGGTCGTAGACACACTCCCATACTGCCCTGAGAACAGAGTCGTTACATACGCTCTTGACTGGTACCGCTTAGCTGTCGCACCACAGTATCTCATCTGTACAAGATGCTACGCCGACCATGTCGCGGGCACTCATCTCGCTGGACATTTTGAACGATACCATTCTCCAGAGGGCACTGACTCTAAGTGTGGCTTCTGGTCGCCACGTGCAAGAGAAGTCCTTTGGCCTCAGGCTCTACAGACCAATGGTATCGGCTATCTACGCGCGTTCGCAGAGAAGAGCCTGGCTGCACCTGACTGCAAGGGAAGAGTTTTTAGTACAGCTGCTGATGGTGTCAAGTGGTGGGGTATGATCAACAACGAAGTCGACGGATTCATCTCTTGCGATGCCTGCTACGAGGATCGTATTGCCGGCACACCTTTTCAGGCTCGCTTCTCTCCGTATCGCCAGCAAGGCCCGGAGGAAAAGTGGATGTGCGACTTGTGTATTCCGTACCTCTCAACGGCGATTGTCAAGATGTCTAAGCAGGACCACTGGAACGGCTTCGTGGAAGCAGTCAAAGCGCGCATTCATCTTCCTGTATGTGAAGGACGAGATGAAGAGTCCAACAATGGCCATTGGATTTTTCCACGTCGCAGGATCGAGAACATGACGATTTGCGAGACGTGCTACCTAGATAAGCTTGCCTTGACACCCTTTGGCAACGAGTTTGAGCGCCACGCCCGAGCTGAAGGATTTGATGCTTTCTTGAACTCACTGGGTCAGAAATGGAAGTGCAGCATGACGGACACAGCTGTCAACATGAGCGTCGCTCTCGAGGCAGCTATCTACCGTCGCGACTTTGAAGTCTTTTGGAAGGCGGCTAATGCCATATGTGGACTGGTCCCTTGTACCGCGAATGGAATCGTTGGGGGCAAATGGTGGACTGTTGCAGGTGGCTGCCCCGATCTTGACGTTTGCGAGGCATGTTACAAGGGTATCCTCGAGACCTCTAATCTCGAGCGCTTCTTTGAGCCTGCTCAGCGAGACCCAGCTGCGACCATCGTCTGCAACTTCTGTCCTGCGAGCCCGCGGTGGGGCATGTTCATCACCAAGTTCGCCGAAGCCATGGACAAGGGTGTCTTCAGCTACTACACGGACTATGTCAAGAAGTGGGCTGGCGTGCCAACCTGTCCTGGTATTCGGAACAAGGGGAAGAGTACATGGTGGGGACACCCGGAGGCCCTTGCCTGTGAAGACTGCTGGCTCAACTTTGTCGCCGACACTCCTCTCGGACCGACCGTTCCCGTCAAGGGCGTCTACGATGAGCGAACCCTGATCTGCCAACTATGGTCTCCAAGGATGCGCAACATGTGGCTCGCAGCCTGTGCCGCCGGGCCTCCCGGATCGCCAGAGTCAGAGAAAGCCCTTGATGACTTCCGCGCTTTCGGGACCAAGCGAGTACAAGTGTACAACGCTACCATACCGCATATCGAGATGATTGAACAAATGATGATAATGAAACGAATGCAGGCTATGCAGCAAGGTCAATTGAGTCTTATGTATCAGGGCATGAACTCAACGTCGTCCATCATGGGAACGACCGACGGTAATCTGCATGGCAATAGTTCTGTTGGATATTATGAGACCGAACATGGTGTTACTGCTGCGAATATGATGAACAACATGCATGCTGGGATGGCGGATGCGAATAAGATGAGTGATTGGATGCAGATTGCGCAGTTGAAGGCTGCTTGGATGGAGGTAGAGTAATCTTTCTGAATAGTTCTCAATGTGAAATTCCACGATCTATTACTTCTAGCCCACTTTCAAGTGTCTACGTCTTTTTTCCCGTCTTCCTTTTCTTTGAATTCAAGCAATCCCAAACGCCATAGCATCGTGTTCTTATGCTCAAGCTCGGACAGGCAAAGCCACGTTGAGGTATCCCAAGCCATTCTCCATCGTGTACGCCGGGGCAATCAGCTTCTGCAACAGCGCAATTGCCTCATTACCTCCCATTCCATCAGAAGTTCTCTCATCCTCCCAGTATTGGTAAAGCTGCCACCACCAGCAATGTGTAACACCATCAAGACCCTTGTACCCAGCAACACCGTCCAATCCCACCCTCTTCGCCCAGGGCTTATCGACAATGTAGTGCAGACAGATCACCTCCTCATCTCTCCAGATGTTCGGATGCCAGTATCGCATCGTCTTAATAGCATTGTACTGCCATCCAAGCGCATACCACTTATTCTCGAAAAAGAAGGCCAGGAAATCTTGATCGGGAAACATGAACTCTGAGAGTTGAGGCGTTGTGTTGAAAACGTGCAGCATGCGATCCCAAAGACCTTCTGATGGATGGAAAATGAACATGCCGCCATTCAGTAGCTTATGTGGCGAAGGAGATGTCGCTGTTGGCTGCAACGGCTCTTTGAGAGCTGTGGGATGCGAAAGTGGTGTATACGCGCAATTCTCCGCCTTCCAATCCTCAGGCGCCCACGAGTCGGAATCAAGGTTACACACACAAACATGATTCGCCGCAAGCCAATCATCCGGCAACTGCTCCTCGCACTCAAAGACAACATCCATGTTATCCAGCACCGCCATATCAGCATCCAGATAACAAACAGCATCATACTCAAAGAGCTCAAACACGCGCAGCTTGGTCCACGTGTCAACAAAGCGCTCAGCTATGATCGTCATCTTGATATTCTTGGGTGGCAGCAAAAAGTCGCACTCGCGCAGAATCATGTTGCATTTCGGAGCCTCCAGCTCCAGAACCCTGCGCGCATTTTGGGGAAGGTTGGACGTGTAGAGTACCACCAAGGGATAAGCTGAGTGGTTGCGCTGCAGGGTGTAGGCGAGGATGATGACGCCTGGCAGATACGAGTCGCGGGTGATGAGGGTTGCATAGGCGTTGTGCCTCTTCTTGCTGGTGGTGTTGTTGTTGTCCATTTTCGTAGGAAGCTGCAGATGGGAGATACAATTGAGGGTGGTGAGAAAAGAGGGGAGAGACTGAGGGATGAGGAGGGGGAAAAGAGATGATGAAGATTCGTCACTTCGTGGACGTCATTGAAATATGACAGATTGTGTCATTAATTGGCAATGCTTATTTATCCCTTACAGTTTAAATTCTTCTGATTATCTATTACGAGTTGTAATAAAATTATTCTAGGGGAGGAAAAAGGAAAAAGAAAAGAAACTTCCCGTGACTACACGACGCGAGACGTGGTCAAATGGTTGTATGTACCTGGCCTGCATCGTGCCATGTTCACCCAACCGGTGAAGGTACGAACAGCAGGACCATCTTCTCCGCAATCGCGACCTTTTGAGAAAGCATCACTGGATGAATTGAGTTTATTCTGAAACACTCTTCAATCAATGACGCTTCCAAGACCCATCCAATTGACAAGCCTCGTTTATCGCCAAGATCTACGATAAGGTCCAGATCTCGGGAGCTAAAATAACGGTGAGATCCAGTGTAACCACCACACCGTCCTTCTAATTTTAGTAGTTATCTACAGCTTGCACAATAGCACCCGCATCGCCCTCATCAAGATCATCTAAAGCCTTCATATCCTTCTCATCAAGCTCAAACCCAAAAACATCCGCATTATCCCTGATACGCTCCGGCGTGTCGCTCTTGGGAAGGGGAATCCAGTTCTTTTGGAGACAGTAGCGGATGAGACCTTTGCTTGGTGTGACGCTGTGCTTTGATGCGATGCTGGTGAGGGTTTTGTCGTTGGCTTTTTGGTTGCGCACCAGAGGAGCGTAGGCTTCTACTGCGATGTTGTTCTTTTCGCAGTATGATACTGCGTCTCTCTGCTGCAACCAGGGATGCAACTGTTTCCATTAGTAATTGCCAATCTGGTGCGATGGGAAGATGTACCTCAATTTGGTTCACATGAGGAGGCCACACTTTGGCGAATTCCTTCAATCCATCGACATGCTTGATGCCAAAATTGCTCACACCAATACTCTTCGCCTTTCCCTCTTCATAAAGCCTCTCCAGAGCCTGCCACATCTCCTTCCTCTTCGCAGCACCGGGATTCGGGCTGTGAATGAGAAACAAATCAACGTAGCCGCTTTCGGGGTCCAGCTTCTTGATGCTCTCAACACATTTCGCATAGCTCAAATCCACAGATCCTGCTGCCTCGAGAATCTTTGTCGTGAGAAACACATCTTTTCTCTCAACGTTGGACTGTTGCACAGCTTTGCCCACCTCTGCCTCGTTGCCGTAGTACTGCGCCGTATCAATGTGGCGGTATCCAGCTTCGAGCGCAGTGAGGCATGAATTCACGCAGACTTCGGGGGGGGATAAATACACGCCGAAGCCCAGCTGAGGAATTTCGACGGAATTTGAGAGGGGGAGGGTATCAGACTGTGAGCGCTCCATGATTTGATCGTGAGGAATGGTGATAAAGTTCTGGTGTTGAGCGATTCAGTTCAATTTTCGTAACCAAAAGAGGGGTAATTCAATTGACTTTTCTTTTTGTTTTTGTTGCATGTGCAGCGCGTAAAGATCCAGTCATAATGTGTTATGAGTGAATCGATGACGTTGTGTTTTGTGCTCCTCTTTTTTTGTGCTGTTTTGTCTCACAGGCAGGAGTCGATGATGACATGAGTTGCTAGAAAGGTCAAGCCACTGCAAGAGGGGTAACAACAGTGGCAGAGTAAATTCACGATAGAGTCACATCCAATTCCGATTAATGAACGGTTTACAATGGCGCCTGTTGAACCGAATTATTTTGCTTGTACACTCGGAGAGGCAGCCCAGCTAAAACGCCAAGATGGATCGGCCAAGAAATGGAAGACGGTCCTGGAATTGATTGACGATCAGGCTGAGAATATTCCTGATTCGCCAGCGCTTGGATTTGCGACGTTCAAGCATTTGAAGTCGAGTCAAGGTTGTTACCCTTCACCATCACATGGTCGTGTCGCTAACATTGGCAGTAATACCGTACTTCTTCACATTTCGAAGTCTCTCGGAATCATCAAGACATGCCGCGCAAATATTATCACACCATCTTCCTCCGCCAAAGGATCCTTCGCGGATGACGATTGGTCTTCTATCCGCGAGCAGTACAGATTTCGTGTTGACATGGCTTGGTTTGATGCGACTGGGATATACAGTGTTGCTTCTCGCGTAAGTCGCTCGTCCACGTCTATAAACATGGCTAATTCCTATAGACCTCAGCTCGCACCTCCAGCAATCACGCATCTATGCCAAACCCTGCATATCACACAGGTTCTAGTTGACGAGCTATACGAGCATCGCGCTCGCGGCCTAAGCAATGAAATCAGCGTTGCCATGATCCCAAGATACCATCCAGAGGAATACGCGACACCCAAGTTTCAACAAGCAGATAACATATCCGACACAGCATACATCTGCCACACATCAGGGACATCCTCAGGCCTTCCCAAGCCCATTCCCCAAACTCAATTCGGCGTCATGGGCGCACTTTACAGCTTCCCAGGCAAGGACAAACCAGCTACGTTTTCCACCACGCCATTGTACCATGGGGGCTTTCCCGACTGTCTAAGGGCTTGGACGAGTGGCGCGGCGATCTGGTTCTTTCCTGAGGGACATGCACCTATTACTGGCACCAACATTATGAAAGCGCTTGAGTATGCGAGGGCTAAGAGCCCAAGCCCTGTCAAGTATTTCTCTTCGGTGCCGTATGTACTTCAGATGCTGTCTGATGAGTATGGAGGTCTTGAGATTCTGCAGTCGATGGATCTTGTAGGTGTTGGAGGCGCAGCTCTTCCTCCTGCGATAGGTGACAGGCTTGTTGAAGCAGATGTCAATCTCTTATCGCGAATGGGAAGCGCAGAATGTGGATTCTTGATGTCTTCACATCGAGACTACGCAAGTGATAAGGAATGGCAGTTCCTTAGACCCATCGATGATCCGAAATTACTCGAGTTTGAACCGCGCGACAATGGTCTTTCAGAGCTTGTTGTCAAGTCAGATTGGCCGTTCCTTATTAAGACCAATCGCGAAGATGGATCATACGCTACGTCCGATCTTTTCGAGCCTCACTCGACGATCAAGAATGCGTGGCGGTATCATAGCAGGGCTGACGCGCAGATCACTCTTGCGAACGGGAAGAAGTTTGATCCTTCACCTGTCGAGGGTAGTATACTTGCTTTGTCGAAATTACTCCAGGATGTTCTGATCTTTGGTGGTGGAAGAGACTATTCCGGAGCTCTGTTGTTCCCCTCTTCAAACGACGTCAGCGAGCAGGAAGTCATCGAAGCAGTTTGGCCACACATTGATAAGATGAACAACGAGAGTCAAAGCCACGCCCGGATCACAAAGGCCATGCTCGTTGTTGTTCCCGTGAAGGAAGGCGAAAAGGCGCTCGAGAAGAGTAGTAAGGGCACTATTCTGCGAAGACAAGCAGAAGAGCGGTATGAGAAGGAGATTGAGGGCGCTTACAACAGAGGGTCTTCATCTAAAGAGGTTTCTGACGACGAACTTTCGCAAACGGTCCGGTATTGCTTCCACCAAGTTCTGGGACGAGACGTAGATCCCAATCAGGATTTGTATCGCCAGGGCGTTGATTCCATCGCCTGCATCCAAATCCGAAAGCTGCTGGAGCGAGCTTGTTTATCGCCTCGAAACGAGTCTTTGCCTTTGAACGTTATTTACGACCAGGGCACCGTCAAAGCACTTGTCGAATACCTCCACTGTGTGAGGAAGGGACACCACCACCGCGGTAGCAACTCTCAAGATGCAGACGTTCAAGCGATGAAAAGTCTCGTCCAGAAGTACAGCGATTTTAGAGATGTCAAGAAGGCTTCCCGCAGTGAAGGGAAGAGCGTCCTTTTAACAGGAGCCACTGGCTTTCTCGGCACACATATCCTCGATCTCCTCCGTCAAGACTCCAACGTCGACAAGATCTATTGTCTTTTGCGAGCAGACGACGCAGCTATGGCGCAAAAGCGAGTTTCTGAAGCTTTAAGCAACCGTGGCTTACAAGCTCTCAATCAACGACAAAGCGATAACCTAGTCCTATGCCTACCATGCAACCTCACTGAATCCAATCTGGGTCTCTCTGATATAGACCGGCAAGCCATTTTGGAAAATGTCGGAACGGTTATTCACTCTGCTTGGGCGGTGAACTTTAGTCTTCGGCTTCCTTCTTTTGAAGACCAAATCGTCAGCACACGAAATCTGGCCGCCCTTTCCGCTGAATCAGGTGCGCGTTTTGTCTTTGTCAGTTCGATCGCGGCAGTGAGCGATTCGAAGGCCAAGCCTATCCCCGAGGAACTATCGCAGGATCCGAGCGAAGCTTCTCCGTTGGGATACTCGCGGTCGAAGTGGGTAGCTGAACAGGTCTGCGATGCTCTGAACAAGACATCTGGTGGAGACCCTCTTGCTTCGGTTGTTCGCGTGGGACAATTGTGCAGTAATGAATCAGGTGTTTGGAATGCTACAGAAGCGTACCCATTGCTCCTGTCTACTGCAAAGATAACAGGATGTTTGCCAAATATTCCGGGTGAGCCATTGAACTGGCTTCCCGTGGAACAAGCAGCACAAGCCGTCATCGAAGTCTCGCGTTCAAAAGACGATGCTTCCTCCACACCAGTCTATCACGTTCTCAATCCTCATACGACACCAACATGGACAGAAATGCTAGACTGGCTATCCTCCAGCATCGGAACTCCCGAGTTCGAAAGGGTTTCGCCCCGAGAGTGGATCAAGCGTTTGGAGAAGGCACTTGGTGAGAGGAGCGTCAATCATCCTGCGCAAGCTCTTCTAGGGCTATGGAAGGAGTCTTATGGGCTTATGATGGAGGAAGATGTTGAGTTGAAGAAGAGTGGTGATGAGAGCCCGTTTGATGTAAAGAAGACGAGTGAGGTTTCGAATACGATTAAGGATGTTCAACCTTTGGATCGAGAGAGGTTGTTGCAGACTTGGAAGTGGGTTAATGAGACTATCAAGGGATAGGATTCTTGTTAGAAGTGTACATAGCAATATGATCGTTTTGTTATCATGCATCTCCTCACTTTCCGAAACTTGCTCACTTTGGCGTACAAGAGCAGCTCTGTTTTGTAATTGGGCAAAGCAACAATAGTGGATCCCGTCGGCGACTTTTCCCTCTTGTCGTTTGCTGTATTCTGCACGCTTGACAACTCTCCACAAAGTCTCCGACACATCCTCTTTACTCCCTCGAACTCCTTTACCTCTTCCAACACCATCCAAATCTTGTACTATAATTGACTTCAGAACTTTCCGCTCATCTAGCGTTGCCGATATGATCAATTCTCAAACTAGTGCTTCTCCTACTCGCGCCGCACAACGCTCCGCTTGTGACGCATGCCGTACGTTACCCACCCCTCCTCCATCTAACCCAAAGCTGATCACGATTTCTCAGGGTCAAGGAAGTGCAAGTGCAACGGCGAAAAGCCCACTTGTGCGAGATGTGCTTTTCATGGCCTTGAGTGTATTTACTCGGTCAAGCAGCGTATGGGTCGGCCTTCGAAGAGGAGGTTGACGCCTCCTTTGACTCCGACGCAGAACAGTCCGAGGGATCAACAAGAAGTGACTACTCCACTCTCTGGCTTCGATATCGCATCCTTTTCGCCATCTACAATAGGAGCCGGCCTGGATTTCAATATTGATCCTCTTATTGGATTGTCGCTTGCTGCGAGCATAGATCCTGGCTTACAACAACATCCCTCACCATCAGAACAGTCCACAGACCTCGTTTTGCCATCTGTGTCCCATACAAGCGCCTCAGATTCGGCCAATAACACAGACATTGGTACTTCAGCATCTCCATCCTGTTCTTGTCTAGCAACTTTCTATCTCACAATGGACGATCTCTGCAAAAACACAGATCTTGTCTTCCCATCCGGTCTCATGTTCCTACGCGAGAAGCTCAGCACAGTCAGCCAACTTGCTCACTGCCAGATATGTCCAACACAATACCTGTCTTCTATGCAAAACATCCAACTCCTCGGCACACTTCTCATGTCTATAGCGAAGCAATATGGGGTAGTACTAGAGTCCATCACCAAGGAAAGTGAACTTATGTCCGAGACAGGGCAGCCGATGCATATCCAATTTGGAACTTCCAGAGCTGATGTCTCGTCGGACTTTGCTTTGGAAATGAGCCCTGTGGAATGGGCGTCGCTAGCCAGACGATCTGTCAAACAGGAGATTTACGGGAGTGACGACAAGGAAGACTCACTATGGGGTCTCATTCACCTCTTGGAACGGCGTCAGGCAAAATGGCATGCCTTACCTCCTAAGCCAGATTGTCCATATAGGCGTTTGGCAGATAAGGAGCCGTTATGTATGAAGATATTGCAAGGAGCGAAGACATTTCTTGGGTCACTCGGGCTGAGTTCCCAGGATTCATGAGAATTTAGATCTCACCCTACCAGTACAAAAGCCAGTGGATCTCGTAATTTAATAAGCGCTAGCATTTATTTTGAGGCGATATCTGGAATCCTTCCATTGAGAGCTGGGAATCTTACATCATCTTACCTGACGAGTCCGACCATTAGTTTCGGAAAGATATAGCCTAAGGATTTAGAGGATTCACAAATAGCCAATTACTTTCCAGATGCGACTTTTGCAAGCGGCGCAGTCGTATCTCTCCGCGTTGTCTATGCTTATCTCCCTTCTCTTATATACCCGCTTGGCCCCCGGCTTTTACCTCCCGTTGTGGTAAATCCCCAGTCCTCCGCAGTCTCTTCTGTAACGATGCCTCATGCAGTATCCAGTTCAAGGGCTCTTGAGCCTCACTTCCTTCGCAACGCCCTCGATGTCCTGATCATAGGAGCAGGGCCCGCTGGTCTGTCAGCGGCTCTGGCTTTGGGTCGTGCGCGACGGAGTGCGGCTATCTTTGGTTCTTTCGAACGCTCCGGACCACAGGGCCGTGACATAGAGAACCTGACGTCGTTACATACCCATATGGTCACCGAGTTGAACACCAAGTACAGAACGGTCTCCTTCATCAGCACCGCCGCGAAGTCTGTTCGTGAGAGAGGTATGGTATTCGAGGTGGAGGACACAGCAGGCCGATGTTGGAAAGGTCGAAAAGTGATAATAGCCACGGGATGCCATGAGATTCTGCCCAAAATACCGGGTTATCAGGAGCGGAGGGGCACCGGCATGTGAGTATATACTTAAACCTCTGTGACAGGGGGAGTTAACAAAATGCAGTCTGGACTTCTCGCAGTGTCCTGAGTTTGAGGATACCAGCTTGAAGTGCGCTGCCGCTTTGATCACCTCGAGCGACTCGGAGTCCATGAATTCGGCCATTCTCTCTGCTCATCTGGCCCGTCAACACACGCCAGACATCACACTTCTTACCAACGGCATGTTTCATCTCGAACAACATCCTCAAATCATTTCTGCCGTCAAGCGGGGTTTCAAGATCGACAGCTGGCCTATCCAATCTTTCACAAAATCAGACGCCGAGTCATCCGTAACCGTCGAGTTCGAAGACGGATCAAAGACTTCGTACGGTTTCATAGCGCACAAGCCTCGATCGTTCATCATAGGGCCTTTTGTGGATCAACTTGATCTTGAGATGACGTCGGGAGGTCGGATACTGGTTGAAGGCGATTATCACGAGACGAGTGTGCGTGGTGTTTTTGCTGCTGGCAGCTGCGCTTCTGTTGTTGATAGTGAAGCAGTGGCATTGAGTACTGGGATAATGGCGGGTGTTGGAGCTAACTTTCAGATTGCGGAAGATGATGTCGGCTTCTGATTGTTTGGATTGATGGTTCCCAATTTGTCTGACGAGCACGGAGTAAGGGTGACATATCTTGGCAGTCGTACGAGGCCGGGACATCGGGGACTTTTTATTCGCCGAAGATATAACATGAATATCGATAAACCACTCATATGGAGAACGTTTTCATTTGTTTCAGATACTTTCGACAGTGCAATATTATCGGGTTTACTCGCGATAGATCTGCACAAGATCGCCGCTTATTATGGAGTCTATCTGTAGGGTAACAAAGACTGGATATGACTTTTGCCTTACCATAAAGCATTCCCTAATGATTTTTCTTATAGATAATTTTTTTAACGCAGTCGATAGTACTATTCTATCTTGAAAGCTACTAAATGATCGTTGTGATCGTTGCGTTTTTACTTGACTAGGGGTGTTTTCGATCGTGTCATTCTCGTTCATCTTGGGCTCTCGAGACCTTTTCACTGAAATATAAGATCCTGAGAGCAGAATTACTGCATCGATTAGGGAACTGTACCATCAAACGGCGATTGAGTATTATAGACCTCATGTTAAACGTCATATGTATCTCATTTGACCTTTGATACCGGCAGTCGCCGTTTGTGATACGACTCTGGGCCATCGGGCTTCAAATTCGGGCCATCGGCGGTAACAACAATCATCCCTGAATCACGCAATTGAGACTTATCTACACTCGGTAAGTTTCCGTCCCGGACAAAGAATGATCCGCTCAGATTCGACCCTGATACAGTAAAGCGGCATGCACTAGTGGGTACGTACAGTACGTCACTTTCATTGTACTTTTTCTGGCCTCATCTTATTCTTTGAGCTTTTTTATTGCATTTGACTTTGTGTTTCTGTAAAAAGTTTAAGTTTATTTTCAAGATGCTTTCAAGTCGCGTGTCAATGGCTGCTCGCTCTGCGGTCTTTAGCCAAACCCGTCGGGGCCTTGCTACCGCTGCCGCCGTCGCCGCCGGAACGAGGAGCCACAAGGTCGTTGTCATTGGAGGAGGCTCTGCTGGTCTCGCTATCAGCCATCAACTTCTCCGAACAGGCCGTTTCACCCACGATGACATCGCTGTTGTTGACCCTGCTCAGCACCACCACTACCAGCCCGGATGGACACTCGTTGGTGCCGGTCTCAAGACCAAGGAGGAGTTGAAGATGAACATGCCTGAGCTCATCGACCCCAAGATCAAGTTCTATAACGTCAGCGTCAACGGGCTTACTCCTGAGGATAACGCTATCACTCTCGGAACTGGTGACAAGGTCAACTATGAGCACCTTGTTGTTGCACCTGGTATCAAGATCAACTACGGCAGTGTCAAGGGTCTTACTGAGGCTCTTGCCGAGAAGAGCAGCCCTGTCTCCTCCATTTACGGCTACGACCACTGCGACAAGGTTTTCCCCAACATTCAGCGCCTCCAGAAGGGTAACGCCATCTTCACCCAGCCCGCCGGTGTGATCAAGTGCGCCGGTGCTCCTCAAAAGTCCATGTGGCTGGCCCTCGACCACTGGAAGCAGACTGGTCTTTACAACCCCACCAACCCTTCCGCCTCTCCCATCAAGATCAGCTTCGCCACCGGTCTGCCCGTCATGTTCGGTGTTCCCAAGTACAGCGCCGAGCTCGAGAAGATGCGTCAAGAGCGCGGTGTCGAGGGTCTTTTCCAGCACGACCTCGTCGAGATCAACGGCGACAAGGCTATCTTTGCTCGTCCTGAGGGTCAGGAGAAGGTTACCAAGCAGTTTGACTTCCTACACGTCGTTCCCAAGATGGGACCTCACGATTTCGTCAAGAGCAGTGCTCTTGCCAACGAGGCTGGTTACGTCGATGTCAACGACAACACTCTCCGCCACAACAAGTTCGCCAACGTCTGGTCTGCCGGTGACGCCTCCAGTCTTCCCACCTCCAAGACCGCTGCCGCCGTGACGTCCGAGGCCCCCGTTCTGGTCAGCAACCTTCTCCGCGCCATGGATGGCCAAGAGCCCGAGCCCGCGTACGACGGCTACACCTCCTGCCCTCTCCTGACCGAGTACGGCAAGGTGATGCTGGCCGAGTTCAAGTACGGTGGTGTTCCCAAGGAGACCTTCGGCGAGATTTTGGGTATTGACCAGGCTGTTCCCCGACGCTCGTTCTACCACCTTAAGAAGGACTTCTTCCCTTGGGTGTACAAGAACTACATGGTCAAGGGAACATGGGGAGGACCTAAGGGTTGGTTGAAATAGATGTTTAAAACTGGATGAGCTTCATGTACGTTAGGAGTAAAAACATAGATGGGGAGGTATCAGAGCATTGTATACCCATGGAAGGAGCGAGATAAAAGCATAAATTGATGATTTGGTCATAAACACGTGGCATGGCGCTTGCTCGAAGCCTCAGTGAATTCTGCCTTGTATTGCGTCAGGATTAGAGTTCATTCCAGAGGCTCATTAAGTGGATATGTGAGTGAACTAAAACTTGACAATGTGCTCAGAGAAATGCTGAAGAAGTCGTTTAGTGACCTGGATCTCAGGCGAGGCTGAAAATATGCCAGACAGACGCAGTTTGATTAGCATTGGACTTTTAAGGACGTTCTTCAAAGTATTATACACGAGACAAACATATGGAAACGCTAGCTGCGAAGTAACTCTGTATCAGAGGTGCAAAGATTTAGGTGCCCAGTCTACCTCGTTTTCATTAATGTTTAAATAAAATTCACATAATGCAGTGCCTTTGCAAAAATCTGGATGCCTTCGCTTATGAACTTTATTGTCATGAGTTTTGCAAAACTTTCCTTGAATGATAAGTATAAATAATCTCCCAAGTTCCTAACGAAGACTCCTGGACTTCTCCATTGCCCGAGACTTGTTACTCCAAACACTTGTTGTCCCAAATAAACCTCTACATCACTCTATCTACAACCTATCATCATGTTTCACCCTAGCCGCGACAACGACCTAGAGGGATATGAATTCGCAGAGAAATTCGCCGCAGCCTATATAGAACGTCACTACACGCTTCCACCCCCCATCGTATTCCAATCACCTCTCGAGAAATACGAAGCCAGCCTAGAATTTCTCAAAGAAGTGATTGAGCACGAGAAAAAACGCCAGCAATATCGAGACGAGGTCGAAGCAGCCAAAACAGCGAGACCGGCCACCGAGACATCCGTCGAAGATCGTATAGCGAATCTGTCTCTCCGTCCCGTACGTCCCGGGCGCCCATCACCGGAGGAGCTCGCACGTAGACCCCGCCCACCACCCGAAGAGCTCGCACGTCGACGCAGAATCGGCCAAGCTCGTGCTTTGGATTCAAGGGACTGGGAGTTAACGCGGCGAGCCGCCGAGTTGCAATTCCGCATGGAGGATCTTGAGACGGAGTACCAGCGCAGCTTCAAGTTTTGTGTGATCTGGAGGAAGCACTCCCGGTGCTGTCGTAAGCTAGAAGAGCAGGGACATCCTACCATCCGTAGGCATGGGTCCAACTTCAGGCAAAGGTTGTCTTATTTGTTGATTCCGGCGATGAAGTGTGTAAGGATCACGCAGGCTGATTTGAACACGGACACGGAGTTGTCTGACTAATCGGTCTTTATCTTCTCGGATTTGAGCTTCGCGGATTGGCTACGACAAGAGATGTTCTCTTGGTGTGTCAGAATATAGTAGCCTAGTTGCTAGTCTAAGATGATTGAATTATCTCCTCTCTTATATCAACGCGGACAATTCTGCTGACCGTGACGTTGCGCTATTCCCGAGCCCCGCTTATCCACCATAACAAGAGGCGGCAAGATCATCAACACCTCGGTAGCACCCTCTTCCTGCCCTTTTGCTTCTCTTTCTCATTTCTCAATTCTCATGAAACTTCAAGATGACTCTCAATATGTCACTCATTTTCCTTCCTGTCGTTGCCATCGCTTTCATCGCACACCTGCTTCTACGCGCGTTGTTCTCCCCGCTTCGTCATATCCCCGGCCCGTTCTTAGCTCGCTTCACGGATCTATGGTATTTCTGGAACGTCCGGAAAGGATCTTTTGAAGATGTAAACCTTGATTTACACAAGAAATATGGTATGCTTCCTTCCGAAATATATACTTCTCCGTTCTAAGCTTCTGGTCCAGGGCCTATCGTTCGGTATGGACCCAACCGCTACAGCATCAACGACCTTGAAGCTGCAAAAGTGATCTACGGTCTCGGCAACCACTTCCCCAAGTCATCATGGTATTCTACTTGGGCGAGTCCCGGAAAATGGGCCATTTTCAGTGATCAGTCAATTAAGCGGCATTCTCAAAATCGGAAATTGTACCAAGCGACATACGCCATGTCTTCTCTTGTGCACTATGAGCCCTTCGTTGATGAATGTGCCAATCTCTTTACTCAGCGACTCTCGGAGATGTCCACGTCGGGTTCCAGTTTGCCTGTGGATATGAGACATTGGTTTCAATGCTATGCCTTTGATGTCATCGGGTTGATCACTTATGCGAAGAGACTCGGCTTTTTGGATCGTGGCGATGATATTCGTGGAGTCATTCGGGCTTTGGAAGACCATCTCGGCTACGCAACACTTTGCGGCATCTTTCCCAGTCTTCATCAATATCTCTTCCCAATCAGGAACTATCTAGCGGGGAGTGCCGGTACTGGGAGAGCTTATGTGCTCAACTTTACCAATGAGCGGATCCGAGAAGCTCAGACATCCCCAAAGCCTGTCGCCGCGGAGAGCGAGGTTGCTATGGAAGATTTCCTTACCAAATTCCTCGCAAAGAATGCAGCTGACCCCCAAGTGTTCACACAATATCATGTCCTCATGGGATGTACTTCGAACATGGTTGCTGGTTCCGATACCACTGCCATCAGTCTATCGGCTGTTCTTTACTACCTGCTCAAGAATCCCGTCTGTTTGGACAAGCTTAGAACTGAAATAGACGCGGCAGAGCTGTCAAAGTCACCAACGTTCAAAGAGAGTCAGCAGATGGTTTACCTCCAGGCCGTGATCAAGGAAGCGTTACGAATGCATCCTGCTACGGGCTTGCCGCTTGAGAGAATTGTGCCTGACGGCGGCGCCGAGATTTGTGGGAGATTCTTTCCCGAAGGCGTAAGTTGGCCATAGAAAAACGGTGTGACATAACTAATGACAGACAGACTATCGTTGGTATCAACTGCTGGGTAGCACACAGAAACACCGATGTGTTCGGCCAAGATGCTGCTGTCTTCAACCCCGACAGGTGGCTCACATCGGACAGCGAAAGGCTTTCTGCTATGAACCGTTATTTTATGCCAGTAAGTTGCTAATACGCACAGATTACCATGTCGATTACTGACATTTTGAAGTTCGGACTTGGCTCGCGAACCTGCATCGGTCGCCACGTCTCCATGCTCGAGATGTCCAAACTTATCCCGCGCATCATCCGAGACTTCGATTTCGAGCTTGATGGATCACTTCAAGGAGGCGATTGGCATACCAACAACTACTGGTTTGTCAAGCCTTTAGACTTCCAAGTACGGGTTTCTATCCGCCAGTCAGAGAAGATGGCGTAGGATGTATCATGAGCACGGTAGTTATATAAACGAGTTTTAAATTTCCTATATGCTTTTAATTGACAAGGATATAATGTGTTCAATGTCCCCCACACCAAAAGCACGCCTCCAAAACATGACAATCTGGTGACAAAATGATTATCCAAAGCTCCAACGCCAGATGTATCCGGGCTTGTTGGAAGTCTCGTTTTCAAGTCGTTACGGTTTAAATCAACACACGAACAAACACGGATGCCAAAGTCAGGTTGAGATAGAGACGGAATTTAAGCTGAAGTTGGCATCCGTGGTTGTTGAATGTGCTGATTTAAACTGTACACTTGAGAACGAGACTTCCAAAAAGCCCGAATAGAGAACAAGACATAGAACGTGATGCATCAATGGATCATGTTGTAAGTGGGAAGGGTATCGAAGAGATCTTGGTTTGCTTGAACCTGCTCCTACAAGACGTATTAGCCTCCACCATATCACAATCTGTTGAAATGATGCTACTCACATAAGTCGGTACGTGGTTGACTCCAGTCTCACCCTCACCCTCAACAGCAATCTGGATCGGAAGCCGCAATGTAAAACTCGAACCATGCGCTCTCGAAGCAAGAATGATCTCAAGCGTGTACGTTCGACTAATAAGACAAGAGAAAAATGTCGGTAGCAAGATCCTAGAGTCCGGACTTGGCAGCGTAATGGAAATGGGCAGTGAGGCTGTATGTCTTGGCGCTTCAGTCCGGATGATATCACTGCTCTTGGAACCTCGTCGGGGTGCATTTCGCGGTGGTGCATCGCCTACTTCTGAATATTCTGAACCTCGACGAGATACTGGTGGTGAAGGTGTTGATGATGAGTTGAGGCGCCAGTTGGGTTTGGGGCATGTGACTGTTGCGTTCTCATCGAGGACGAAACTTAGAATGGGGTTTGGCATCACGCTGGGGAAGCTGTGTTGGTCGGGAAGAAAGCTCAGATGGCCTGTGGAGTAATATGTGGATGCTTTGATGGAAGCTGACTTTGCATAAATCTCTGGTGGCTCTTTGTTGCCGTTTGGCCAAAACTCGAGATCGATGTTCAATGAGATGTCAGATGGTTGAAGCTTGTCACTTGTGATTTTGACAGGGTCGGGTTGCAGAGTTGAGGCTCTGATGAAACCCAATTTGGATGAGAGGATATCTTTTCGGATGGTCTTCTCTTGAGAGAGTACATAACGTGGGTTGCCAGGTACGATATGCAGAGGAGGTTGCTCCGGAAGGAAAGGCATAACCTTGACAGGATGCGTCCTCTCCAAAGTCAACGACTTTCCCTTTCCAGTCACGAACCACCCTCGCGCCTCAACACCATAGGTGATATTGACAGTATGAACAGCCATATCATCATGCTCCCACGCCGGCCCCACAGTAGGCGGCAACTGCAAATGCCGTTCCCGAATCATAGCATTGCGATGCCTACAAGCCGCACTAGGAAGCTGATACGGAATGACGAAAGAAAAAGGTACTTGATAAGTAAACCCAGCCTGCAGCACACCATCTTCCGGCAGAGCACTTTCAGGAATTGGCATTCTTAGCAGGAGGAACTTGTGAGCGGACTTGGGCATGGAGCCTTGATGCAGCATCTGCACGATGGTGGATGATGACCCGGAAAAGACAATCTCAAAGGCATCGACTGTGAGGTTTGCTTGTGGTGAGAGGGATACTGAGCCTGTGATTGTTGAGCCTGATGTGTAGATCTTGGCTTCGAAATGTCTATCGATTGAGACGTCGAGGGGACATTCTGATTTGCGCCGTGTAGGAACCCAGCTGCCTCTGCGTTTGGGTTCAGCGGCTACAGAGATACTGGGAGCAGTGTTGAACAAGACTTGAGCAGCAGACATTTTGATCAACAAATTCGGTAGTATCAAGAACAAATGGGTATATGCACAAAAGCTACGATACCAAGTACATGTGTCTCAATGATTGGATTGTGAAGAGAAAGAAAAGAGCATGCAACCTGATACTTGAAAGCTGACAATTTCAACTTAACTTCCGCCACAAGAGACACACTCAGCACATGACCCTTTATCTCAGCCAAGGCTCAAGGATGCATTGATTGGCTGTCTTGGCCGACGCAGCGCCCTGGTCGTGCATTTGGGTTTTGTCTAATTGGTTAGTTAAAAGCCGACACCACCAGAACTCATTTCTACCGTACGCCCTGGACATGACATTTCCGAATACCCTTTTTCTTCTGTCAATGATCTGCAGCTTATCAATCCATATCACGCCTTTAATTGCAAGATGATAGTCTTTTAATATTGATGATAAATGATGGAGAACTGAATGTTGGGAGAATATGGATGCGACACTACTACGAAAGCCAAGAGTTAGCAGTAAGCCACCTATCATTTCAATGAGGGGTATCCTGATCACAGGCCATCAACCAGCGAATTATCTACCAAAGCCAAGCTTTGACTGGTATTTTAGAGTAGCTGGGCACGAGATAAGAGTCTGGGGGAAGCGGGGCTGGTGGGAAAGATAACCGGACAGGCAGGGAATAAACAGGAAAGCATTTACGTATTTGACAAGCCAACAGCACATGTTATCAACGGTCGGCGGTGAATTGAGTCCATTCAGCTCTTGGCCGTTGTCACCGTCCAATAATTGACTTTGGGCTAAACCTTACCCCAGACGCCAAACTCTCAAGCAAGGGTCCAGACTTGGTCATCGTCTTTGCGTGTGTGTGCTGCGGCTAGGGCGTGCTGGTTTGCCGCGATCGGCGCTGAATAATTCGTAATTGTCAATCGTGGAGGAAAGAGACAAGAGTGATGATTACAGTCATTGGCCGAGGAGATATGATCTGTTTTAAGCTGTCACCTGCCATTGTTTCGGTTAGTGTAGGGCTCGGGGAATCTTGACACTTCCTCGGATGAGGACAGATCGACGTTATGGGGAGAAGTTATAGCCGAGTAATGCCATGGAGGATGAACTGGCCGGAACATAATTGTTTGATGGGGTAAATTGGCGGCGGCGGTGCATGTTAGATTGCTCTGTGAACCCCAAGCCAAAGTCTTGGGAAATCCGTGCCTCAATCGTTCCAATATCGCTCAAGATTGGATACGTCATCGCACCCGATAGCGAAAAACGACGGACGTGACCTACAGAAGACATCAAAATGTACTATATCAAACGAAAAATGTTGTCAGACGATAGATCGGTTGCCTTTGACTCAGTCGCGGATTAAGATACTCTGAGTAATAAGAGTGGCCTGGCATGGATGACTGCAACATTGTTCTCAGAATGCAGACACTGCCAATGTAATCTAACTGCCAATTGAGACTTTCATGGGATGTCTCAGTTACTTTTATCTCTTATCCTTTCAGTGAGTGACTAATTCTTCCAATACCCTGACGACGCCGTTATTTACTAACTTCCGAAACACAAGACAAGGTCGAGATCCACCGACTCCATCAGCAACATCCGACCGATTTTGACAGCTGGAGATGGATCCCAATGACGTGCCTGCCGAAAATGCGGGGGTCTCAGTCAATATCACAATCCACTTCAACATCTCGGCAATTAATCTCTTTAACTTTCCGACAATTCCATTTCGACCATGACCGTTGCGACCGTTGCAACGCCAATCAAAATAGGGCGATGCGCCCTCAAACATCGCGTCGTAATGGCGCCCATGACGAGGCTAAGAGCTGACGAAAATCACGTACCGCTTGATATGATGCTGGAGTATTACGCGCAAAGGGCTTCGGTACCTGGGACTCTGCTCATCACGGAAGCCACATTCGCCTCGGAGAAATCGAGAGGTCGGGACGAAAATGCACCGGGCATTTATTCTAAAGAGCAGGTTGATGCTTGGAAAAGAATAACGGATGAAGTTCACGCGAAGGGTTCATTTATCTTTATGCAGCTTTGGCATGTTGGCAGAGCAGCTCGTCAACACGCTTTGGACAGAGCTGAGCTGGAGATGGTTAGCAGCAGCGATATTCCCATCGGCGATGGCAATCCGACACCTCGACCTATGACTACAGATGAAATCTGGGAATGCATTGCGTCTTTCGCTAGTGCTGCAAGGAACGCTATTGATGCTGGATTTGATGGTGTTGAGATACATGCTGCGAATGGATATCTGATCGATCAGTTCACACAAGACACATGTAACAGACGAACCGACGAATGGGGCGGAACTATCGTGAATCGCTCACGTTTCTGTTTGGAGATTGCTAAAGCGGTGACGAAAGAGATAGGTGCAGACCGAACAGCTATCCGTTTGTCACCATTCAGTACTTTCCAGGCCATGAGAATGGAAGACCCCAAACCACAGTTCACCCACCTTATTTCCAAGCTGAAGTCACTTGGTCTTGCATACTTTCACCTCATCGAGCCCAGAATCGCCGGCAACGTTGACAGGCCAGTAGACGAAGACAAGGAAAGTCTTGACTTTGCTTTTGATGCCTGGGCAAGGGCGGCACCCGTGATTGTCGCAGGAGGATACACGGCCGAAACAGCAAATCACGCGCTCGAGACGCGTTTCAGGGATGATACAGTGGCGTTTGCTTTCGGGAGACACTTTATTTCGAACCCTGACCTGCCATTCAGGTTGTCTAAGGATATTGATTTGGCGAAATATGACAGAGATACATTTTACAAGGTTAAGAGCAAAGATGGGTATACGGATTATCCTTTCAGTGAAGCTTGGATTGAAGGACAAAGACTATAGAATAAGGAGCTGGCTAGAGCATGGTATCATGAGTGAATGCTATTTGCGATAGATCAACAAAAAAGCAGGGCCTCAAAGAGACTTGTCGCTAAATTCACATCCTGGTCATCTTTGACGCACCACCAAGCTAGGGTATAGCGGGTGCCTGCACCAACATTTCTGTGACAAAGGGTGCTATTGGCAGCCATTCATGCCAAACAGACGGAAACCGAACATTGAAGTGACAGTCTGTCGATTTTTGTAACATTCTTTATCTTCACGATTTGTCGGATTGGGTTGCAGTTGTTGACGCCTAAAGAAACAGTTACAGTGACACACGTGGCAGATCACATGACCCTGCTTCGTCCGCTTAAATCTGCCAGGTCGCTCAGTGCGGGCACTTTCACTCAGCATAAGCGACATACCATCATCCAGCTCACTCAACTCCCTCTCAAATCACTCTTCGGAGCATCACCATATCTCAATCTCTCGGCGATGCGGGGCCCGTCGCCATCCTGCGACAATGCTCCCTGATGCCACCATCGACGCAGCAGCTGACAAGCTAGCCGAGTTCCGCAGAAACAACGCCCTCACGGAACTCCTCGACCAGTACCAAGTCCTTATCGAGGACTATAAGCGTCTCAAGAGCGACTATGAAGAAGAACGAGAGGGTAGAGAGCGATACAAACAGCTCGCTCGCGGTCAGGAGCGCAATCCGTTCGCGCTTGTCGTCGTTGATGGCGATGGATATATCTTTGACGAGCGCTTCATCCAGGCTGGCGAACAAGGCGGTAGCAGAGCTGCCAAACAACTAAATGATACTATCAAAGATAGTCTGCGTCGCAAGGGTCTCGAAAGCTGCGAGGTCATGATTCGCGTGTACGCAAACCTCACCGGACTATCCAAAGCGCTGTTTAAGAACGGTCTCGTGGGCGCGGAAAAGCGATCTTTGTCATCCTTCACAGCTGGATTCAACAGATCATACGGTCTGGCTGATTTTATCGACGCCGGCGAATTAAAGGAAAACGCCGACTTCAAACTCAAAGCTATTCTTCGGCTTTATGCGGATAACGCACAGTGCAAACACATTTACTTTGCCGCCTGCCATGATGTGGGTTACGTCTCGGATCTTACTCCCTTTAGGGGTAATAGTGAGCGATTCACGCTTGTTCGAACGCCGAGTTTGCTGTTCCATAAGGAATTTAACAAACTCGGTATGAACGTTGAGGAATTACCGGGCGTGTTCCGCCACACGCCTCTCCAACAACCTTATACAGCCGCACCCGCGAAGGCGCCGCTGGGTCCGGCTGTTAGCAACGGCAAAGCGTACACACCTACGAAAGAAAATAACGATGGGCGAGCAGTTTGCAGTTTCTACATGCAAGGTAATTGCCGATATGGTAATGGCTGCAAATTCGCCCACGACAGCAAATCGTCCAGTCAGACTAGTACGCCATCTCCTAGCAACGGGATAAAATCCGACCGTTTTAGTGGTGATTGGCGACGAGGCGCCAGTTTATCCAACGGCGGAAAATCCAACATTGACTCTCTTCCCAAGAAGGAAGATATTCCTGAAGGCACTGTGCCCCTCAACGCCCTCGAAGACCGACTCGACGCTTTGCTACCTCCTCTTGACCCCGAGGCTGTTAAGCGTCTCAAACTACTTTCTCAAGAGCGAAAGTTCTGCAATAGTGCGCAGCTGTATAATTCCTGCGAGAACGAAAACTGCGAGTATGAACATACGCCCATTGATGAAGATCTCAAGCCTGCTTTGGAGCACCTTGCTCGATCGAACATTTGCTCGCGTCGGGGCGCTTGTAGAAGGGCGAATTGTGTGAACGGTCATGTCTGCCAGAAGGCGGACTGTCGACACCGAACGAATGGTACGGGCAAGGGATACTGCCGATTCCCTGCCAGGGTCTGCACCGCTGACTATACGGTGGATTCCTTTGTCTCAGCTGTCGATGCTCCTTCGTCGCCATCTATGGTGTCGCCTTCTCTGGCATCAGAGGAGACACCTACCGCCGAAAACGGGGGAACGAATCTTTGGGGCGGTTATTAGCGATCCGTTCGCCACCATACTGCATTAGCGGTATATAAAGCATGTCCGGACGAAAAACAGATGGCTCGCCAAGTGTCTTGGAACAGATTGTTAGAGGCTTGGAACGAGTATCAGTCTTTACTATGGGTGGGTGGTATTGTCTTGACCTACATGGGAATAACAAATGAGAAATGTCGATTCAACTGGGCATTTAATGGAGTCCTGGAGATGGTTGTATTCTTGTAGACTAGACGGGGTCGCTATACATACATAACGAGATACTCCTAGTAGGAATACAATCACATTGCTATGGTGGCGGCTGAATACTTGACGTGATACTTCAACGGGATGCGCACATGGAGAGCGCACATCTTGGTTACTGGAGCAGTGCAAACGCCCAAATAGCGTGCATGAAGACACAAGTTCAATTCATGGTTATGTCCCTGGACGAGATTCCGCCTGCATTAGAGCGCAAAACGGAAGCCCGGCAAGTGTAAGACAGTATGTTTGTGGGTCTAATGTTGGACGTTGCATTGAGATGGTTGGTGGCTGTACGATGCAAGTTTTTGACTGGTTATCAAAGTGCCGTTGTCTCAGCCAAGTGAGAGAAGAGATCACATATTGCTTTTCAGTGAGAAGAAATCACTCATCAATGCCCAACGGAGAGAATGCAGGGTGACAGCTTCCTCACGTCGCGCCAAGAGGTTGAATTGCATGATATTACCAGAAAGAGTAGCAGTCACTTTGCGTTTAGGCTGACCAACAGATATGATATCATATTTCATGCAGACACCTCCCGGTACAGCAATGTAGCCTTGCTATTTGAAGTGGGCAGGCCCATTTCTAAGACAGCTTAGGTCATGAGTGGATAGGAAGCTGAACGTCTCTCGCTTTTGATCGAATGGTTGGTTTGTTTTCTAGCCCTTTTCGAGATTTTTCTCATCAATAGTTCAGTGTTAAAGTGAATAAACAAGGCTGTTGAAGATACGAGTTGGTGGCGGTTTACGAGCAAGATGGTGGGATTGGTCTTACTTGCAGCTGTCGATTACGGAACGGGCCTTGCTTATCACGCCTCTACATTGGATCAACACCATTGGCAACAAAGCAAACATAATTCAGGGCGCCTGGAAGTATCCAACCACAGTTGCCCATGGTTTCCCGCCCGAGACATGACCCGAGATGTTGTCTCCGACTCATAGTGTGAGCACCCAGTCGTCAAAGGGAATCTGCATATAAGACATCAATGTTTGCCGACATCTGATTTACGAAGGCCATGCGAACAAGATGGAGTTCGACAACAAAACCGCCCTTAGACCGAGCTCTTATGTTCAGCCGAACACCAGCAATGCAGATCTTCATACAGCCATGTCATTCCTGCTGCGCTCCAAGGAGGGTCTTGCCATCACATTAATCAGCCTAGTCCTCCTTCGCATTGTATATAATATCTTTTTCCACCCCCTGCGCAACGTCCCCGGTCCTCTTTTCGCCAGGGCAAGCAGTCTCTGGAGACTTATTCGGTACTTTCGGGGGACATGGCACGATGATGTCTTGGAACTTCACAGAAAGTACGGACAGGTCGTTCGGATCTCACCTGGTGAAGTGAGCTTTACGGATCCAGATGCTATCAAAGGCATCTATGGTCATGGGAAGACTGTGACAAAGGTGAGAGTCATCTCTATGAACAGGAGTGGTGGACTGATTCGCTTGCAGGCCAGGTTCTACGATGCATTCATCGTACCGAATATGACAGTCAGCTTCTTCGCGACAAGGGATAATAAAGCCCATCGATATCTCCGGTCGCGAGTGTCGAGTGCGTATTCGATGACGTCCATCCTCACCATGGAGTCGTTGATCCAAGACGTGATGGATGTCAACCTCAGAAAGCTTGGTGAGCTTGCGGATGGAGGCGACTACTTTGCGATTGACAAGATGGTCAACTACTTTACCTCAGATGTCGTCGGCCAACTAGCCATAGGCGGCATGGTCGGATTCCTAGAACAAGGCAAGGATATCGGCGGTATCATCCAGTCTATCCATGATGGATTCTACTTCATGGGAAACATGGGTATTCTTCCGTTACAAATGTTCTGGATCAACAACCCAGTATCGAAGTGGTTCACCAAGAACTTCGGCGGCGATCGCCTCAACGCCTTCGATGTTTTCATCAATTGGCTCGACGGTCGTGTAGAGGAGAGAATGACGAATGGTCTTCTCCCCGGTCAACGACGAGATCTCCTCCAACACTTCATCGAAGCCAAAGATCCTCAGGGTCAACCAGTCGGCAAGCGAGACGTTATGATCGAAGGGGTAAACATCCTAGCCGCAGGTTCTGATACAACAGCCATCAGCATTTTAGCCTGTCTAGGCTATATCCTCACAAACCGTAATACAAAAACAAGGTTAATGGACGAGATTGATCAGGCTTACCGGGAACTAAATCTAGATGAGGAAGGACGGGAGATTTCCTTCAAGGAAGCGGAGAAATTACCGCTTCTGTCCGCTGTGATCACGGAAAGCATCCGTCTTCATCCCTCTATTCAGTACCAACTTCCCCGCATTGTGCCAGCGGAAGGATCGCAGGTTGGAGAATACTTTCTTCCGCCTGGTTCGACTTGTGGTGCGAGTGCCAGAGCTGTGAATTGTTCGCGGGAAATCTTTGGTCCGGATGCGGAAGAGTTCCGACCTAAGCGATGGATTGCTCAAAATGCAGTGGATGAGGAACGAATCAAGAGGGAGAAGTCTTTGTTAATGACGGTGAGTATCCCTTCGGTCTTATATGCTGTGTTATTGACGTGGTCTACTAGTTTGGCATGGGTAGTCGTAGCTGCATTGGGAAGCATTTGGCAACCGTTGAGATGTACAAGTACATCGCTCAATTCTTTCGATATTTTGATGCTGAGCTTGAGAATGGGGACAAGCCTTGGACGACTAGGACGCAGTGGTTCTCGTTCCACCTTGACTTTCGCGTTGCTATCAGGAGGAGGAATCATTAGCTGAGCCATGTGCACCCATCGGGGAAAAGCAGCATACTGTGACAATATCACTTGTTTCTGGAGGAACATCGTTATTAATGAAAGTCCTTGTCTTCTCGTTAATTTAGCGCGATTTATTAGTTCGAGAGAGTGGCCGGCTGAGCTTGGACAGCAGAATGGGAATCCATGGTACGCGCCGCATAACGGTCCTAACAAGGAGCTGCTTGCATCACGATGCCACCTCGGCTCGCTGATCAATTATGGGGATAAATCACATCACTATAAGAAACATGGTTTCGCATGAATGCCCAGCCATTCATTGTTGATCTTATAGACGATTCATGTTGCCAAGGTCTATACATCGAATAAATATGACGATCAAACTCCAACCCACCCTAGACCTCCACTTCAGAGTCAACGTTGAAGGAGCAAGCAGGAAAAGATTACCGAGATTGGCAAATGACAAGTCTAGGGTGGCACAGACGAACACACGTGGAGCAGGATCACCAAGATTTGACCCTGCATGGTAGATGCGCTAATGACTCCGTAGTGTTGCCGATCGAGTTACTACTTGACTCCAGGTATCTTGCCATAGGAAGCTGTACGAGAGCATCTCGAGTCAGATGACCTTTTTTTGATCAAGATGTTGTCAAAGAGTTGGACACTTTGTCATGCAATCAGGTTGTGAGTTATTAAACTCGGATCTGCAAGATGGGCTCGTGCGGGAGGAATTTCTCTCCGACGCTTCGAGAGCAACGTCAATTGTTCCTCGACACGTGGGTACAAAGGCATTTCGGTTACCATGCCCTGTTCAGCTGCATTTACCCAGAATGTCGGTAAAAGAAGATTGAAAATAAACTTCGCCGTAAGCTATTGGAACTATTACACTAAAAGAACGAATGAGATGGAGCAAAGAGGTTTCTTCCCCTGATCTTGTTTCAAAAAAGCAGCCACAGCCACCAAAACGGTAAAAAGTCGAGTGCAGTGCCGCAGTTTACCCTGGTAGATCAGTAATTAAATGGAGCCCGAGAACTTGGCTTCGACTAGAGATTTAGCTCTGGCAGGTCTGCTAATGACAAATGGGGAAGGCCGCGGAATCATGCTGAAAAGATTCCCCAGTACCGAGATATGAGACGCCCAGTCTAACAATGTGGCGTTGAGAATTTCTTTAGTGGCTGACTGTCGCCCCTGATTTTGTTCTGGTACCGACGCCCAAGAAAAGCTTGTCGCGATGGAAGCAGAATTGAAACCAGTAGTTCAAACCTTCTCAACACATGGCGCGCACAGATGGAGATGTCTACGGCAACATCCGTGAGACTCTTTTCGTCTCACCCGGGACCTAGCAAACTCAGAAAATCATTCATGCATCTTAACGATCCTTTCCAGCTCCCCGGGTAACGACCCGCAGGGATCCTTGGGATCCTTCGAGGTTAAATGACACCTCCGGCAGAGAATGAACCAAGCTTCGTAATTACCCCAATAAGGGATCGTCTTCCAGACAATCTCGACAAGCGAGTGTCAAAGCGCGAGATATACTTTTACCCAAAATCGTTTCGCCACGCTGCGCACCAGACCGTTTCCAGCTGTGCGCCCCGGAGCCACTGACACCAACGACTGCAAGCTAACGGCCTGACGTATAGTCTGTATGAGATCGTCGGTCTTGGTTACTGAACTTCCCCTGCATCTCAAGACAATGCGGTCCCACTGTGGCTTGACCTAGAGCAAAACGTGGTTCTTCGGTACGATGCAGCTCTTCCATGCCTTCCATGCATGCGTATTAAAGCTCACGCAACCCCAGATCTGCATCTTCGTTCTTCTTTTCTAGGGGTTCTGTCATTCTTGTATCGTTTGTTTTGGATACACCGTCACTCCTTCAATATGGCGTCTACAAGCGATCACAAGATCGCTTCCATGGCCATGGGCTTCACCCTCGGCTTTGGTCTGCTCACCGTTTGGGAAGCATGGAAACAAACACGCCGCAACAGAAATCCGCTTCGCAGCACGTATATTTACATGCTCTGGGGAGAAATCGCTGCGAATCTTGCTATTGCTATCATCGGATGGGTTTTCTTGGATGGAATTATCGGCCCGACGTAAGTAGTGCGATGTCACTGACGCGATCTGGTTGACTAACCTTATTGCTCTAGTGTCCCTGTTCTTTTCTTCATTCTGTTCTTCTGGGTCTGGGAGATCCAGTTACTTCTTCAGATCATCGTCAACCGAATTTCTATCATTGCGGAACATCGATCTACTATCTTTAAGTTGAAATGGGGCACAGCTATTATTATTACGCTTGTCAACATTGCTGTGTTTGTTATCTGGATTCCTTCGCATACCGTACCTCCCGTGAGCCAGACGTAAGTTGCGATGCATGGGTCTGACACTGAGGAGTGTGGCTAACTGTTGCGTAGATGGGTCAAAGTCAATGATGTCTGGGATCGTATCTCCAAGGTCATCATCCTCATCGTCGATGCCGGCCTGAACTGGTATTTCCTCCGCACCGTCAAGAAGAGACTCGTCGAGCAGCACAATCTGAAGAAGTACGAGCCTCTCGTCGGCTTCAACGCCAAACTCATGATTGTCTCCATCCTCATGGATGTAAGTCATCTCTCACCAACTACGTCTCATTGCACAGTCACTAATATTCACAGGCCATGCTCATCGGTCTCATGTGGCTCCCCAACCAAGTCGTCTACATTCAGTTCCACCCCGTAGCCTACATGGTCAAGCTCAACATCGAAATGTCCATGGCAAAGCTCATCACACGTCTAGCCAAAGGCGAAAACGCCGACGACTATTACCCCTCCCTCTCCCACTCCGGCCACGGCCGCAGCGGCCACCGAACCGAAGACGCTCCTTGGACAACCGGAGGAAACAACTTGCAGCTTACGCATCGATCTAAGGTTGTCGCTGGAGACTCCGATGATGATCTGCCTAACCGCGGCCCTGGTATTCATCAGCGAACAGAGTTCCAGGTCACTGTTGAGAATAGTCCTGATAGGAATCCTTTCAAGGGGGGTTCGGATACGGATGAGATTCCTTTGACGCATGGACATCCTAAGCAGGTTGTCATTGAGGAGATTAGTCGTGGGCCTTCTATTTCGAGCAGCAGACGATCATAAGATACCCTTACTTTTCTTGAATAGCATATATATTTAATACATCATCTAATACATTAAATCTCCATGCATCATCTCATCTCGGCCGCTCTCCTCTCCTTACTCGAGCCAGCATGCGACGCTGAGAACTACTAGCTCACCCGTGGGGCACTTGTCGCGTCGGCCAACTTTATCAAACGTCATTGGACGGAGTACTAAGATTTGCGCTAAAACCAGGAGAAGCTGGACTGATAAACCTGTCACCGCAACGCCAAGCTGTTGGTGCCTTTCACAATGATCGTAAGCCCACACGCCAAAAGGCTGGCGACTGCTCAATGACATGGTACCCAGAACGGGTCTCAATCAACTGCGGTAGAGGACTTCTGCCTTTCTTCGTGGACTTTCGTTTCCTTTTCATACGATTCCAGTGAAGTGCAACTTCTATATCGAATTGTGATACGTGGGGACGCTCTTCGTAATGACGGAGTAAATCGTCGTCTGACCATTGAGAGCAGTGGCGAGTCACCAAATTACGGTTGTAATGTGGCTTGGCATCGTTCAGGTATTCCCACGCACACCAGCTCTCGGCCGATTCCATCTCGCCAGAAGTAAAAAGAACGTCTGTTTCAAAATACATCATGACATTAAGATGTGCAGACGACCATGCACTTTCCTCTCCTTCTTTAGTGATCTTGGCTCCGAAGTGGTCTTCGACGAGTTCCCTGTCATCTGTACGGTTTACGTCAAGGTTCAGATACACCATGAGGAGATCCAGACCCCATGCAGTCAGCTCCTCAGGTAGACCTTCAACTCTCACGTCATACGGGCTGAAGGCACTGTATATAGCCAGGGAGGTGGAAGCGAAATGCCAATGTGGAATCCCTGTGTCGGGACAAAAGTCCTTCTCAGGCTCCGGGAGCCTTCCCTCCGTAATCTGTGCAAAGATCGCTTTGTAGAGTGTTGCAACGTATACTTGCACACTAGCCCAGCCTTTCTCGTCAGATAAACTGACTTCGCGAGGCTTTGATATCAACAGGTCAAAGTCAAAGTTTAGAAGCACGAACATATGTTGAGTTCTCATCGCCTTGGCGGTCCATTCGTAAAAAAGAAATGATTTGAGAAGCTTGCGTCGTTCTGACTGCTGAAGCTGGCCTGCGTCCATCCTAGTCATGACCTCCTTTCCTTTGAAAGTAAGATGGCGCTGCGAAGCTCTCATCTGTGGAAGACAAGGATAGCTTTGGATCATATATTTCGATCTGGCTTTGGTGATATAGTCCTCGCCGAGTCGTATCAACACGGAGTGGAGTTTATTGAGCGACCAGAAGAGTTGCGACGATTTGTCCCGAGAGGCGACGGGGTCAGGAAGGTCTTTTGCAATCCACTGGCTCACGATTGCCTTCCAGGGCTCGTATTCTTCCTCGATGTAAAGGGGTCCTGCGGATCTTGGGAGCTGTATGATGAATATGGCATCCTGGATCATATCTTTGTCGAAGTCCGAGGCAAGGATGTGCCATACAATTACTGCTTTGTATCTGAGGTAGACTTGAAGCATCCGTGATGAAGCTCGTATGAGAGAGGATATAGCGGTTTTGGATTCAAGGGATTGAAGGACTTGGAAACATAACTCTGTAGGCAATGCGCCTAAGAATTCTTTGCCGAGTGTTGAGGCCATAGTCGATGATATTGCTGAATGTTGGTGGGAGTAAGAGAGGTCAAGAGAATAGAGAAGTGAAAGGAAATGTTTTGTGTCCTATGCATAGATGGAAGCAAGATAAAAAATTTAAAATTGATCTATGTTGGAACCAGTCATGATGCTTGAAATGTGGAACTTTAATGGGAGAAGATGTGAATCTTGCTCAGATTTGCTATCCCGACTGGCATAAGAACCGAAATAATTTTACTTCTTTCTGCTAGCTTAGGTCAGCATTTCGGTAACCTTATCTTGATGCCCTAAAATTGGGAAGCTCTGTCGGTTCCCATAACAACCTTTCCTGGCACTGCCAGAATACAAGCTTTTTATTCAGGCAACAACTTCTTGCTCGCCCGCCTGCTTCGTTCCGCTCTGTCTCTCCTCCTCCCACCAACGTCAGCCGAACCCCACAAACCACACGTCGATAACGATGGCGACCTTCAACGGATTCCCGAAATTACCAGGGGAGATCAGAAATATGATCTGGCTCTTCGCTATTCGAGATGATCGCCCGGGAGTTCACATCTTCAGAAGCAAAAGGTGTGCGAGTGCAAGTCGATCTGAGGATGGCAAAAAACCCTTTCCCAAAGACGTGCAACCTTTACCCTCTTTCCCCAGTGTCAAAGCGGACGACCTAAGTCGCAAAAATGAATCGACGTATTTGATCGACGCTGGGCTATGGATGGCTTGTAAAGAATCCCGAGCTATCATCGGAAATCACTTTAGAATTTCAAAGTGGACTATACGCCAGTGCGGGGATCAGTCCATAGACGAGGCTGGGGACTGTGTAGTTGGCCTTACAGATTGCGAATGGTCAAGTAAGGTCCTACCACCTCGCGTTGGTCCAGTGGACAGGAGGATAGCGCTTCCTGACGAGAAAGGCCTCGAGTTATCCCAGCCAGACTACTTTTGGGGATCACCGCTCCCCCAACTCACCACTTCCCAGCAGCGAGATCTCTTCGTCTTGCAGGCTTGGCGCCTCCGCGATGTTGACTGGAAATACCTCAGCTTCGACTTCGGCTTCGGACCTTCCACATTACGACCTCAGTGTGGCCTCAAGAACGTAGGCGTCGTGTTCAATCCTAATTGGTGGCACAAGGAGAACGAAAATTGGAAGCTGCATGTTATCAGGATTCTCGTGAAATACTCGAGTAAGACAATGTGGCATTCAGTCGACAGGTTATGGATCATCGACCATGGTCTGAAGAGGAGTGAAGACGCTCCCACTATCGAGGAGATGTCGGCGAAATCCGAGTTTCTGTACCCCACGTTCGACACTAGCGACAGGAAGCTTGTTGAAGTCAATAGTGTGAACATGAAGCATTTCACATTGTATTACCCTGAGGCTTTGGGCAAAGAAGGCCAACCACTTCGGGACTGCTCTATTGACCTTGCCTGGCACCTTTCTAGGACTTATGGACGCCCTGTCTCTGTTCTTGGCTGGGATGATCTGGAAGGTTAGCCATCGGAGCATAAGAGAGCAAAGGATTTAGTCAATTTATGTAAGATCGATTGTAGTTTAGCCTGCTTCATCATGGTTTCTTTCCTAATAGATGAAAATTCTTCTGTTATTCCACGCACTTCACCAAAGTTGACCTAACGTCAGGGGGCACTGCCAAGACAAGGCAGGTGCTATTCCTTATCGCACTGGGGCGTACCATAAAAAAAGAACCATCCTCTTCTCTTCATTTTCTCCCTCTTCATTCTCGTCCTTTCACCATCACCGACCGCCGCCACGACGGGCGCGACGCATTCCGACAATGTCAGCAACGCATCCATCGACATGACCGTCTTGAATAGACCGCGCTCCTGAAGGAAGCTGCTGTAAGTCTATCAAATCAATGCCCTTTTTTGGCCCAGAACTAACATGTTGAAGGACAGGGAGGCTGAGGATGAGCAAAGAACCGTCGACGTAAGTAAAGCCTCTTCCCCCCTCAGACATTACATTGCTAAGTTAGAATAGGATTTGCTTGAGGCCCGTCGCGTGAGTACAGCACGAAGACAAGAATGGCCGATTCACTGACATGATTTTCTTGCGTAGGCCGAAACCGACAAGGAGGAAGCTGCGAGTTTACTGATGCAACTGCATCGACCAAAATTGACAGTCTTGAGGCTGGAGGCTGAGAAGGAGGCCAAGAAGGCCGAGGTCGAGAAATCCTCTGTAGATACCCTCTCAGAGGAACAAAGCATAAGACCATACAAATATCGTGCATTGTGACTACTATCTACATGTTGGGAATATCGCTGTTGCTCACCTGTCTGCCTAGCGACACTATGTCTAGGAATTCGAAAGCAATGAAACCACAAGAAGAGCAGTAGTGTGGGAGTAAAGATGGTCACCTTGGTCTGAATGGATGTACAGCGGGGGGTGCCTTCCTTCAGCATTGAGCAAGAAAACCGAGTACATTAAAGCTGACCTAATATCCTCCCGAGCCGTGCCCGCCCGATATTTCGTCCTCTGGCACTGCCTGCGCGTGGGCGCTTCAATTCATCGCACTCGCGACAGCTGACAAGGAAAGAGCCACCGAGTCCCAAGCGATGGAGGAGCAAACCCCTCAGTCGTCCCTCATCTCCTTTCCTTTTCTTCATCCAACCTTTCCTCCTCCCTGCCTCTCAGAGCGATACCGCCCATCGACCTTCACGATCGTCTTACTCCGATCCCCCTCCTGAAAGAGGCCGCTACAAATATACAAGTTGGTCAGCGCTTGTCGACCCATATTCGGATTCTTGACAGCTGACAGAGGGAAAGAATGAGGCCATCGACGGAGCGTGCCCTTCCTCATTTCAGCACCTTACACGCCGCATTTCCAGTCGACACTGCGGCCGAATTATGAGGCAAAGGGTGCCCCCACAACACCCTCCCCTTCTTTACTCGCTCCGCTCCTTATTCTCTTTTTCTTCTCCTCAACACCATCAACCACTCTCTGTAAGTGATCACCCCCAGCTCCTGGAACAAGGAAAACACTTCCAATTTACCTTTGGAAGATTGAAAACGTTTCTTGCTTGCTTTCTGAACCCTTTACTGACTGTTAGACAGTTGCCGTACCGCGTCAGTACGTATTCAACCACATCCGCTGCTCATGATCTGGGACGCTGATACGCAGGTTTCTCCAGAAAGCCCTCTTCTTCCACATTTGTAAGTATACTCACTTGAGAACAATCGGGTTGCCATGGCTAACATATTCGTGATACTTAGTGTTCTCAAACTTTTCTCAAGTAAGTACACCACACGCATTCGATCATCTATTTGAGCGTTTCGCTAACTATCGTGACAAGCATCACCCTCATCCAAGTAAGATCGACCCCCCGTCGCATTGGGTATCAAGCTGGTTGTGTCTTACAGATTGGATAGAATGGCGCCATCCAAGAAGGCCGTATGCACAGAACCTGTTCACAACGGCTGGATGGCTTTGCATCACATCCGCCGACAGGTGTACAGAAGACCTCCGACAAGGCCGTAAGAAGCTAGCAATGCCGAAGAGGTAAGTTAGCCGCCGTACCGAACGATAGGTTCAATGTTGGATAGCATGACTGACTGATAATCTATAGGAGCCGAACAAACGTCCTTCGGGACGTAAGTCCCAGCCCCAGATCGTGGGGGTAAGTTCATGCTACTGCTCTCCTCTCATAGAATAGGTTTCACTAACATTTTCCAGCCCAAGCTCTCGGACGTGAGTCTACATCACCTGACCGATCAACTGACTGCAATACTGAACCGACTGCTAGTATCCTGATCCGCTCGATTACACTATCGTCGGAATGAATACTACGATCGATTGGATGTTACAAGAGATGGGGACTTTGATGATTGATTGGACAATCGGTGGAGGATTGGAGATTTGTGATTACGATGCTAAGGATCTAATAACCCTTCCAATACAAGGACAAGATGAAGTCTTCAACCCAATTTATCCCTTGGACAATGCTGTGGACAATGACTCGCCTTGCGACCACTCGTCACGCACCTCTCGCTCGTTTGAAGTGGTGCATCCCATATCCAATTCTCTGTCGTGCATATCTCTTTCTTTATCACTTATCCAGCACCCCTTATCTACGGCGTTCCATCGGAGATCTCATCCCTTGTAGTTCCACGTCCTGTCGACCATTGCTCATTCTCCGTCGGTCATCTCTTGAACTTGTGGGTGCGATATCGCTGTGTCGGTAAATGAAGAGTCGTCTTCTAAGGCTTAGACTATGATCATAAGGCTCTCTGAGTGTTAGTCTAAGCCAGCATAAAGTAAACAAGTCCTTTCGTCTCTTATGCTTTTGGGGGCCAATCCTTCTAGTGCCCAACAGGTAGAGATTGGTTATGGGAAAGTCTTACAAAAAAGAAAAGTTCTCGGTTGAGTAACTGTACCCACGTCCGTTCATAATCCTACGCGTTAGATGTGTCGTGAACATGTCGCTGATGACAATGGTGTCAGTATATCACATGTCACATGTAGGAATCGCTGTGTGTGCCGATAAAAAGGGGCCACGCCCCGGCGATGTGTCTTATTCTGCTTCTCTACCAATTTCAGTTGCCATGGATCCAAAAGGTTGGCACAACTCTTACCTCTCAGACTAGCTAGACCACATTCTCGATATAAAAAAGGAATTACTGCGAGAAAGTTAGCCTTGCAACCTTTCAGCTTGCATAGACGGGGATTTGTACAACGTTGGCATCCTCGTCCTCCTCGGCCTTCTTCTCTTCGGCCTTCTTCTTCTTCTCAGCCTCTTTGGTCGCCTTGGCCCGCTGCTTGGCCTCTTCAGCATCGAGGCGCTTATAGACATTAGTGATATCTCCCATCATCGTAAAGACACAGTACATACCTGGATAGTCAGGAGCGCTTGCTAAACAAAAGCAATATCAGTCTCGCACCAAAAGAATCGTGGGCATTCAACTTACAGCCACCTCCTCATCGTGCCCCTATCGTGTCTGTTAGATTGTATTCCCAATAGACAGTTGGGTATGATAGTACTAACCTTCTGCTTGGCCAGAGACTCGTCGTGCTTCTTCTTGTAGTACTAGAAGCAATGTCAATCATTGTGCCAGTGTCTTCCGACGTCCGAGGGCTCTAGAGGACTTACGGCGACCTCTTCGCCCCAGAACTTCGCAGACAATCTAGATCAGCATCGGGAAGAGTAAGTGTTCACATGGTTTCTCACCAGCTGTCTAGCGGCGTAATACTGGATTTGATCAGCTGAGGAAGAAGCAGCAAGAACAGTAAGCTTACATCGCTCATGGCTTTAGCATACTAAGTTCCATTATAGTTGGTACTGGTACTGTAGCGATTTAGCTGGGTGATGGGTTACCTCGAGCTCGTCGGCGAACTTCGCAGTACCTTTAGTATGATGGTCAATAAAGCTTGAAAGGGATGTATGGACTCACGTCTGAGGCATCGGGCTACAAATCATTTGTTAGCGAGGTCCATAATACATTGGACTGTGGGTAAGATTCACTTACGGGCGAGGGAAGCTCAGGGTGCTACTCAAGAATCAGCGACAAGACTCATTGAAACATGTTCTGGCTGTTACTTACAGCGCCGTTGTTGTTCATGCTATCGATTCCGTGAGAACCAGCCAGGTCAACAGCAAATGTGATCGGGAGTTGACCTTACATGGATGATGAATTGTCTGTCGCGAGAGTCAGCCGTTTATTCAAGCCAGTGGGTTTCGCAGTGTACTTACGGTGAAGAAAAGTTGAAAGTTTCTAAGTATCGCCCGTATGTCAGCTATCATCCCTCCGTAGTTGTGTGTATACTCGCTGTTGGAAAATAAAGAGCTATCTGAGAAGACCTGCGCGTCAGCAACACCGATCGGGAGCGGGGGTTGAGGATGGAAACATACGGACGCGGGACGCTATTCAGTAGTTAGTAAAAGGATCGGAATGTAGAAAAAAGGTTTCCTTCTTCGTAAGCGGGCTGAGGGTATTTACTTACCGAGATGTGATGATGGTGTTGAGGAGAAGAGAGGAGGAGAAGCGAGAAGAAAAAGAGGAGGGGGTATTCTAGTGTGCAGCGGCATGTGCGCGTCGATTACACGCCCAGCGTCAGGCGCACAAGCGCATTACGGCATCGATACGCATTATGATCATAACCTCTAGTCATGGGGTCCTAGTGAGTATCACCGAGTCTTACTACCATAATGTTCTCTCCAAAGCCATATATTTTACTACCATTGAACCTTTATCAAGCATCATACTGATTGCACTTCCGTCCATAGCATGATAGAAAGGGTTTGATATGCGCTCAACTCACCGAACACGGCGGTTAGAAGATTTCTGTGCCTTCTGTCGTTTAGCAAACCTTTATCCACGAGGTGAACATGTTAGGACTTTGGAGCCAGAAGGTGCTGGCTTGAGCATGAATGAAGAGTTTGCTTCTACGTAGACAACGCAACACAGAAAGTATTGATTAAATCATTGCATTAAACTCATTGATCTATCTCGACTTTTGTATGCCATAGGGCCTTCATCTCTGCCCAGTTCCTCATGAGATGTAGCGGCAATTCCCATCGCGTTTTCCTTGTCCTTGACGCCAGCCCAAAGCAAAATCTCCCGGTCATACATCTGTCCTTAATTACGTGAGCTTAGCCTGGCTCTGTTTGGCCTCCTGCAGCTTCTCCTTGGACCACTCCTCAATGTCTCGACCACCCAAAAGTTCTTCAATGTAGTCAACCAGCTTAGGTCCAATCGCGATGAGACGGCGGAGAATATTGATGTCGCGTTCATCCTTCTCCTGAGACTCCTTCTTCTCTTCCAACTCAATGAGTAGGTCGGACAGGGCAGCAGCTTGGGCCTCTGTCATCTTGATTTCGGCGACCTTGTCGGCCAGACGTTTCTTCTTTGCCTCGATGTCGAGATTTCCGGCGTCGAGTTCCTGAGAAACTCGGCGTGCCTTTGCCTTTGCCGCAGCTTCGTTTTCATCTGGGTTCTCGGAAGGATAGAGGCGTACTTGGCGGAGTCCCTTGATATTGACGGCGTACTCTGCCTCCTTGCGCTTCACCTCTTTCTGTGCCTCAGCGATCTCAGTCTCGATTTGCTCCTTGACAGCGGTCTCATGCAGGATCGCCTCGACGCGTTCACGATGACGGATACGAGTGGATTCGATTTCTTCCTTGGTGCGTCGAATGGTGATTCCGGCGCTGGTCAATTGACCCTTCAGGTAGAGATCGTGGGCCTCTTGGGCTTCCTCAAGAGATCTGAACTAGTTGGCGTCAGTAACACTATAGCATATAGCTAAAGACCATGTTGCACTCACCGAGACACCATCAAAGGGGGACTCTTCCGCGCGGCCGCTTTCTCCGACCGGCGTCTGAAGTCCGGTATGGATGTTGGAATGCGAGGCGGGCTGGCCGATGCTTGCGTAGCCCTGTGTAGCGATCTGATCCGCCTCGTCACCTACAACGGTGATAGACTCACTAGCCGGCTGACGCTGCAAGTTGATGTGAACCATCAGTCTCTTCTTTGCCATCGGGGCAGTCTTGTCAGTGACACTTGAAGAAGCTTGTTCATTTGATGCGGCTTCTTTGTCATCGCTGGCCTGAATAGTCTCGGAGGTACGCGAGCGACTGTATGCAACGCGGGAACGGCTGGCTACAAAGGGTAGTCAACACCTTAAAGTTCCTGTAATTTATCGTAGATACTTACCCAATGATGATCGTGGCAGACTAGGAAGAGCGCCGCCTCGTCGGGCAAGACGCTGAGCACGGAAACGGAAAGAGCTTTGGCCTTGGCCTTGACCAGCCAGCCAATCAGTAGCTTGCTTGATGGTCTTGTTGCTCAAAACGCAGCGGTACTTCTGCATAGGGTGCTCGGCAGATCTATCAAAGAGATAGTTGACCAACTCGTTGAGGGTCGTAGAAGTGCGTGGCAGATCATTCTTGATCAGCCGGTAGAAGCGCTGGATAAGAGTCTGGTTCCAGCGGTTAGGTTCAAAACACTCGACGAGCTCCCAAGGCCATTCATTCGTCAGCTCGTGAAAGCGACGGAAGGCGGCAATAGTAGGTTTGGGGTATTCGTTGTAGGGACTAGGGACGGAAAGGGAGGGCATCTTGACTGAGGTGGTGGTGGAAGGTAGGTTGATGAAGGAGTGTGAGAGTGTTTGAATGATGGAGTGGTGGAGTGGTGAAAGGGAAGATAGACGCGTTGACGCGTTAAGGGATTTGAAAGAAAGGAGAAAGGGAAGTCGCGTCGGAACTTGGAAGCAGAGGTTGTCTTTTTGGCAGGTGCGGCAGACGCTGGCAGTGCGAGATAAGAAAGTCGCAGTGGAGCCTCAGGCCTGTGGGAACTCTGTTCTGGGTAGCATTAGGTGAGGTTACCCAGTTATGAAATTGCGTGTCCCTAATCCTTAGACTATTTCTGTGGCCAATCCTTAGACCATTTCTCAAATCTTAGGCTGCGAGGTGGCAGGATGGCGACCTTAGAAACCTGGTTGACAGGCCACTCATTCTTTATGGTTACAGGAGACAGACAAGCTTCAATCACGTATTCACAATGGCTTCACTTAACTATCTTAGACTCTCACTTCATTCTCTTTTTCTTTCTTATATCTTGCTTGCAACATATAGTCCCGTGCGTTGTCATCTCTTGAGGTGTCTGCTATCCTGATTGTCAACGATTCCTCTTCGCATCATCCAGAGACGTTGGTTTCAAAGGTGGTTTCGAGCAACCTGTATTTAACATCCTCTATTATTCTAGTCCTTGTTACCAGGGCGCATTCTTCGAAGTGATGTTGTCAGTGAAGTAGTTTGCTGTGCCCAGATCACTCAGAAAGCTGCCTTCGAGGCCACTTCCTATTGCTGCACACTGCCTGGTAACTTTCAATCACATTGTTTGCTATGGTTTCTTTCAGAAGAAGATGCAAATTCTTTGTTTCTTCTTTGTTCGTTAAGTTTAAAATCGTATTGTGACCTAATCATTTGCCATTAACTCCCAGTTTCAAGTTCCAAGTTCCCAAGCCTCAGCATCAGAGAACGTTGAGCTCCTTGAACATATCCCCCAAGATCTTCTACTGTTTCTGTTCTATCTACTTAAACCATCTTCTAATCTTATCCCGCTGCCGCTTGTACCATCTCGAGTCTTTCCCTTCGTCGTAAGGCTTTTCAAGAACATGATCAGCCACCTTCATAGCCGCACCCGTCGCAGCGCCAACGACGACGACCTGCTTCGTCAAGTCCCCGTCCTCCTGATACCAACCTAGGCTCTTTGTTTCAGCTGTGCCGGTCGCATTCTCAGCAGCGTTGGTCCATCCGTTAGCGATAGCCGTTGAATGCTCGAACAGACCATGACTCATGCGATTCTCCTGGTCCCAGACGCTGGCAGACAAGGAGTTAAGCGGGGAGAATAAAGAACTCGTATGGTTCGCGATATAAGTCCCCGCGTGGTTAAACCATTCAGTAACGGCTTTTGTTCCAGTAGTAAAGTCGTCGTGGCCAAGAGTTATGGCTGTGCTCCCAAATTTCGTGATTGCTCCCTCCATCAAACCCTTGGCTATAACGCGTTTCTTGATCGTGATGCCCGCGTTACGCAAGGCGGTTTTGAGTTCATGAAGTTTAAAAGCGTTGGAACAAAGGCTGACGATGTTGACGCCGCAAGACACCAGCATATGAGGCAATTTGATTGAGAGAATTCCTGATATAACGGTTCCGAGACTGTCGCGACCAACTCCACGGACCAGTTGTCGCATTTGAAGGTCCAGGTCCTCTTGGGAAAGGCCTTGCAGCTGAAGAGGGGCCATCTTGGAGTCGATAAAGTGTCGTACGATGGTGGTGTTGTGTTGAGTGGATGGGTTGATTGTTTCTTGCCCATGGTTCTCGTATCAATACTGGACGCATGCCGCATTTATATCGTAGCTCGCCATGGCCGGTAGGCTAAATCAACATACCTTCACATGCCCAACCGCCAGCGACTGGTACATTTAATTCCAAATGCCAAAGAGACTCGATTTGAGGCTCTGCAATATTTCTCATCGTTGGGGGCGAGCCTTATAGCAAGGCGAGTTTCTTTCTGGGGCTGAGCTTGTATGAGATGGGCAACGGAGTAGACTTCCCGATGCCTGATGACTTCCTTTGTGGTTGCACAGCATGGCCCCCAACCACTTAAACTGCTTCAGCACAATTTGAGCTTAATTTTTAGCATCAATAACAAAGTGACATTCACTGCAGCTAGAGATTCCACCCCATCCGCTGTTGATACGCGGACTTGCGGCTCAAAGCTGAGTGAGATGGACTGAGCATCATACGCAATCTCAGACATCTTGATCGTTCGTTATTGGCCCGGGCCATCAGCTCAGACGAGTTTGGGGTTGAAACTGATGAACTCTGCCTAGTACCGCCACAACAGATGATGAACGTGGAGTTAAAGGCCTTGTCTGGTCGGAAATACTTCTAGAATATTTCCCAAAGCCGAGAGGGGACGCTAAACTTGGGCATAGGACTTTCTGAAACGGCTTACATGGTAGAGTGCTGACGCTGTTCACGCGACCATGTGCCATATGCTTATCTGGGTTAAATACATTGAGACTTTGACCATCGCTTCTGAAAATTACAGCCCATGGGCTGTGCCTTTCTGTGAGTCGTTGCCGCAGCCTCCGTAATTATCTTGCTCAATCATTGACTGTCGCCGGATGCAGATGAACATGACCTATTTCAGGGTTTTTGAAGGTCAGTCATCAAGTCGTACAGTTCAAACCACAGATGAACATGACACTGGTATCTCGCCGCTAACTCTCTGGAAAGATAAGATACATGTCAAAATAATCTCAAGGCTGGAGGTTTGGAGTAGCTTCGGGCAATTCTAGCCTGGACGACTGAAAGCCGACATGAGTAAGTGACTATTGTCAATAGAATTCTTGTGGTTCGACATCACAACAAAAAGAACGGATTCGGACAGTTGAAAATGTATCATCTACGCGAAAATGTCTTCTAAACGCTAATTTAGTCTTACATGAAGTGACCAGTTCGTCTCGTCTCATTTGCTTTGGACGACCAAACACTGACAATAACCATCTGCTGCTCATGTCCATCGCATCGCGATACCCTCACCATTTGCATCCACCAGACAACAAACAGCCTTCAAGCGCATTCCCAAAACGCCGGACAAAATCTCCGGCAAATACTGCAGATCTTCTATACAGCATCGTGATGTCACCCACGCAATACCTATTAAGGTAACCCGGTCCCAACGTTAAAAGGAACGGGAAAACACGTTACGTACGGAGGATCCGTTCATTACCGACAAACGACGTCACTCTCCAGGTGTCACGATAATCTGGGGCTCCAGATGGGTCCTGATGTAATGGAGCCTCATTTTATGGGGATGGCGACAGAAACATCGACGATCAGAATGGAGATTCTCCAAACCGGATTTATTTGCGGGGAATAAAGCAGAATCCCCAATCGATCGACCGCGGGGAATAGCGGCGTCAATAATTTTTACAGAGGTTAATTGATGGGATGGTTTGGCGGGGGAATACTCATTCATACAGGGAAAGGACCATTAAAATAGTGTCACGAAGAAAGGTCAAAATGCGACCGTAGGATGTTCGTTAATAGCGATTCCCAAGGGAAGTCGGTAATAACTGGAATATTCCTGGCGGGTCAGTAAATGCACGTTCATCGCAATTAAGAACACCATCACAAGAAGATAATAAAGTCAAGATATGATCATAAGTTGTTCATTAATTAGAAGTAATTACCAAGGAAAATCCATAACTCCTTGTCCCAAGAATGCCCAATCCTGCCTGCATCTATGCGCCGTGCTTTTATAACACAATGTCCAATGCCTGGGAATCTTCTATATGCTACACATGCCATGTCTTAAAACAAAAGAAAGCCACATCACATCTCGCTCCAATTTTATTCGTCGCGCGATTTGCTGTAAGAACCAGTGCTGCCGAGGCCGTTCACGTCAACGTCGAGACCACCGACGCGGGCGGGGCGCTGTTGGCTGTAGTCAATGGCACGAGCAGGCATGCGCTCCTCCTGGGACTCCTGGACGGGCGCATTGCTCTGTTGCTCGAGACCCATGGAGGCGAGGAACTTGATGGCGTCGGCCTTCTCCTCGGCCTTGCGGGCCTTGCTCCATTGAAGCTCGGTGGAGGCGATGTCGATGACGCGGGGGAGAGCCTCGAGAGCCTTCTTGGAGTCGAGGAAGGAGAGACGGGTGCGGCGGGCGATGATGTCGGCGACGGTGCAGGCGGACTCGGCGCGGATACCGTGGGCGACCTCAGCCTCGAGGTAGGGAAGGCCAGAGACGAGACGGGTGTTGAGAGCGGGGTTGTGGGCGAGAAGAGTCCAGGCGCGATCACCGTAGTTGTGAGCGAGGTGGTCAGCGACGTCAGCGTCGATGGGGTACATCTCCATCAATTGAGAGGCCAGAGAGGTAGAGTATCCGTGAGCGCCGATGAGAGGAATGTTGCGGGTGCAGCAGACGCCGGAGGTGGTGAAGCCGGCAGCGTTGGCACCGCTGATGTCGGGGAGAGCGACAGCCTGGGGCTTGAGGTCGAAGAGCTTGATGGCCTCGTTGACAGTGTCCTCGGCCATCTCACGGTATGTAGTCCACTTGCCACCGGCGCAGGTGAGGAGGCCGGAGGGAGAGGTGGTGATGAGGTGGTTTCGGACGAGCGACTCGGTGTTCTTGGCGTTGGGGTTCTTGACGAGAGGTCGGATGCCTGTAAATGTTAGTATCGTGGGCAGATCAATTGATTGAGCGGTGGTTACTTACCAGACCAGGCAGCCTGGACATCCTTGCGGGAAAGAGCAGAGTCGGGGTTCAGAAGCTTGCTGGCCTCACGGAGAATGAAGTCAACATCGTTCTGCTGAGCAACAGGAGCGCGCTCAACCTCGCACTGGTTGTCGGTGGTACCGGCGAGGGTGAATCCTTGCCAGGGAAGGACGAAGATGACACGGCCGTCAGAGGTGGCAGCGTCGAGAAGACCGATACCGTTGGGGCAGATGTCCTTGGGAAGCATGACGTGCACACCGGAAGCGGGAGCGACGATGGGCTTGCGAGAGGGATCGTCCATTTGGTGAATGGCATCGGTGAAGGGACCTGTAGCATTGACAACACCCTTAGCGCGGACCTTGAAGGGCTCAGCGTTGGCAGAGTCGCCATTCTTGGAAGCAAGGACATCGCGGACTGTAGCGCCGTTGATCTTGCCACTGGCATCCTTCTCGAGACCGGTGACCTCAACGTGGTTGAGGACGGTACCGCCGTAGTGCGCAGCAGTCATGGCGAGAGCGACGTTCATGCGAGAGTCGTTGTGCTGACCATCGTAGTAGACGAGAGCACCAACCATGTTCTCCTTGCGAAGCTTGGGGAAAGCCTCGAGAGCCTTGTTCTTGCTCATGTAGTAAGAGCTCTCAAGACCCTGGGAGCCAGCGAGAAGATCGTAAGCCTTGGTGCCAGCCCAGAAGTAAGGCGCCTCCCACCACTTCTGGAGAGGCAGAAGAATGGGCAGCGAGCTAGACAGATGGGGAGCAATGTTGAGGAAAGTCTTGCGCTCGCGGAGAGCCTCCATGACGAGCTGCAATTGACCGTAGTCAAGGTTCCAGACAGCCTTTTCTAGATATCGAACGCCACCGTGGACGAGCTTTGTGCTCTTGGAGCTTGTACCGGAGGAGAAGTCATCGCGCTCGACGAGGGCGACCTTGAGGCCGCGAGTAATTGCGTCGAGAGCAATACCAGTTCCTGTAGCACCACCGCCGATGACGAGGAGATCGTACTCTGTATCCTTATCGGGCTGGCCGCTGCGACGCAGCTCAGCGAGGGCTTCGGCGCGGGCTTTTGTTGCGCTGAATGTGGGAGGAACGATGCGTCCTGTTGAGTCGCGCTTGAGAGGGACGAGAGGCTTGTCGACGACGTGAGTCTTGTTGCGGGTGGCGTAGTAACCGCCTCCGACAGCGACAGTTGTGGTGGCCGCAGCTGCGAGGAGCAGAGGGCGCTTCATCGACCGTAATCTTTGTTGCATCTTGTGTGTGTATGTGAATGTGAGGTTTGGGGGTTTGTCGCAATTAAGGTGGGCGACCGTTTGAGGGGGAGGAGAAAAGAAGTTGGAGAAAGACTGGAGATTGAAGTCTGGGGGAATAAAGATAAAGTCAAAGACCAGCGGACAAAGGAAGTGTTCAAAGGATGTTTATAAGACTGTATAGATGACGATCGCGGAGGATGTGCCCATAAATTAGGTGGAGTTGGAAATGGGTCAGTTTACTCGAGACTGATATCATGGACACTTTAACAAGTTTTTAGTTTTTTTTTTATTCCTCATGGCCCCAAAGTTTGGGGGTTGACTCAGTGCTGCAGTTGCAGAATTAGGCTATGCAAACGCCCTGGAATGGCCGAACCCAAGCGACTGACCAATTTACCCTGCGAGTAAAAAAAGTAACCTTATGGGCTCATCTGACCTGATTCTGACCCGCAGACAGAGACAAAGACTGTGCAATAAACGTCGCGAACTGCGTCGCATGGCCTGAATGGGAAATCCGGCTGGTCCTGAGGCTCATTCAAGGTGCAAGCCGCGTATGCAGTTCGGGGTGGGAATACCGAGTTCGCTGACGTCGACATCGAGATTTTACCCCTGGGCTTATGCAGCTCGGCGTGCAAAGCCCGAGTCTGACGCCGAAGACTGGATGGATTTGGGTTAGTGGGTTTCGGATCATTGATTGTCCCGTCTGGTGGGTCAGTCCGATCCGGAGTTTGCTCCTGTGAGTCTAATCATCCGCCCCCACCCCCAGGAGGGGAAACCCCGACTTCGGGGGTGCGTAAGAATGATGCACTTGTTGCCGTAGTTGAGCAGAATAGTACAGTCATTTTGCCCCATCATTTCGCGTGTCATTCATTGTCATATTTTGTCACATCTGAGCCGAGCTGTTCATCTTTCTGTCACCCCGCAGCCGGAGATGTCAACTTTGGGGAAACCGTGAAAGTTCAGTAAGTGACGGCTGAGCATTTGGCTAAAAGAAAGACGAGTCTCGCCCTGCGGGAATTACAGAAAATGCATTTGTTCAAAAGAAGTCCATTTCAGCTATGCGATATCGATTTTGTGGCTTGAGAGGCACGGGCGATTTTCCACTAATTATATGGTGAAGATTCTTGTCTGAAGCTATCACTGGTGGATTTAGTTGGACAATATCTTGAGCTGACAAGCCATCAATACTCGCGAACAAGCACCCCCAAACTTCAGCCAACGGTCAAATTGATCAGTTATCTCTTGAGAAAAAAGCATTCGACCTTTCCATGGTGTTTTCGCATTTGCGACAATTGCGATGCCGACGATATGGGCGATGACGTTGAGGATGATTGAAGGTATAGGGTTGGCGGAACGAATTTGGTTAGTCTGCCTTTTCAGCTCATTAGACCTCGCAGGAGCTCAATCACAACCACCTTCTGCCTTTACTTCAGAGAGCTGTCCGTCTCTTTTTGCAATTGGCTAACTGGTGCGGAAACACAGAAAACACAATCAAGACTCCGTCTTACCCCACAAGTCACCTCATAATCACCGCCGTTTGCGAGTCACAATCATGTTTGGGAGCATCTCAAATGATAGCATGAGCTTCTTCTCTACTCTTTCGACTACTTCTTATCATAACGCCACCACTCCACAAAAAGGGTAAACATGACGAAAAGCAATAACACATGACAAGACCCGTTCTGCTAAGCTGATGATGCACGCTTGCTGTATCCAAGCTGGGTCACGTCACATCACCCCGTTCTGGTACGGTTTTCAAACTCGACAACCCTAGCGAATACCTCGTCTTCATCACAAAAGCGACCGATCATTTCAAGATAAGAATTATACTGGAGAATTTGCGCTGTATGTGTTAGACCACGTCGAGCGACGAGGGCTTACGAGACGAGGAAGACCCATGCCAGGAGTGTTGATGGGACTGGGTCCAGTGTAGATGAAGACATCATACAAGAGACCACCGAAAGCACAACCAAAGAATGGAGCGACCATAGGAATCTGGATATCACTGTCAGTCGAAATTCTCAATTCACGATACGAACAAAGACTTACCCAGAAATAGTACCCGCCAGCAGACCACACTTCACTGCCGTATCCGAGCATGTACGAAACCAGACGAGGACCGAAATCACGAGCCAAGTTGATGGCGTAACCAGTCTCCCAGCCGAAGCAAGCACCGATACCGAAGATCAAGAAGAACAGACCAAGCGGCATCAACGGACCAGCACCAATGTTGGCGCTATCGGCCATGGCAAAAATGACAAACTGCAGAATCGTGCTGGCGATGAACTCAGAAAAGAACATGCCAGTGCGTGTCATGAACTCTGCGGGATATGTGCAGAAGATTCCAGCAGTTGCGTTCTCGCCAATGACGGTACGGACACCGACACCTTCATACGCATCAATGGCAGATTTGTAGTTGCCATATACGATGAATGCGGCGGCCATGGCTCCAAGGACTTGAGCGACCATGTAGATGGGGAACTTTCGCCAGGGGTGACCTCTGAACAAGCAGTTGGCCAGAGTCACGGCTGGGTTCAAGTGACCGCCTGATTTACCTCCGACATACACTCCAAGCATGACACCGAGACTAAGTTCATGTCAGTGATGAGCTCAATTACATTGACGACGACGACTTACCCCCATCCCCAAGAGATACTCTGGTAATCACCCTTTGTACCACGGCTGAGCACAACTTGTGCAACGACACCATCACCAAAGAGGAGGAGTGTGAAGGTACCGAAGAACTCCGAAAAGGCATCTTGACAGTACTCCCTCATCCTACTCCAAGCATATTGCTCAGGCGGGGGAGGAATCGTGGGCGCCTCACTGGTCGCCTCACTGTACTTCTCAGTCTGGCTCATTTCGACTTTTGTTGGAATTGAAGACTTGTGCACTGAAGACTCTGAGATGGAGTCGTGAATGGTATCGATGGGCATCTTGGGGGGAGAACAAAAGAAGATGAGGTTGCAGAGGGGAGGAAAGATGGATGGGATGAAGGATTGTTGGCAACAGGATGCAGGACAGACAGGTTACAGTCAAGATTGGCGGGCGTCATCCACTTGGCTCGGCATTGCTGGGGATCACGTTACAATTTATGGTCAGCAAACGAGAGGATGCATACAGAGGTGGTGCTTTTGCCCCTCGTTCCCTTTACGGCCAAGACGACCTGTCTCTCGGTGATGGAAAACACCAACGTACGTCCATTTACCGAAGATGCGAACGCCTTTCCCGTCTATGTCGAAGCTTGCAAGCATGCTGATCCCACCTGGATATGGAACGAGACTATTTCGGGGACATGTCGAGAGGGGATGAGGGACAAATGGTCAGCAAGTACTTCCGATGCAATCGAACCATGACAGGGCAACGGGGCCAAGATGGCGTTCAGGAGGAAACTCTACTTGGATTCGGTCATGTGCAAAGGAGACTTTTCTCCAACCATGTCGCTCGGCGGCGCACCACCGAAAAAGAACCAACAAACAACGCCGTGGGATATCCAACACCGAGATAATTTGCTCTCATCAGGTTGCTTACACCGAAGGCCTGGGACTGAAGAAGAGGGGCAGAACGGTCGAGACTGGTGCGGTTTTCTTTCTCCACTACATCAGAGCAACCCCAGACTATTGAAGAAGAGAGGGAAAGGATTGGCGCTTCTCCGGATTGACCGAGGTTAAGTGGTTGGCTGCTCAGAATTAAGGTATGGTCAAAGTTATATTGACCCGCATATACGCGACCAAGGTGACAAGCGGATCCGAATCAAGCTTCTGGAACATGGGATTGCGCTTCCCCTAGTGCACTGCGGGGAAATGCAACATTCTCACCCAACCCCCCTGTCGAAGTATAGATACATGAGGCAGGTATCTTGCGCTTATGAGATCCCGATGGACTGCGCCTTTGTCTTGTGACATGGGCCTGTAATTCGGTATTCCCCAAGCCGAGGCCTTTTTAGCTTACGGACTCGAAGAGGAAAGTGTTGTTGGTTGTGTGCTACGAACAAGGATGGGCTCTACAAGGGTGTGGCCTGTGTGTGAGCGAAGGATTCGAAATGTACTCATTCTCATCTTGGGTCTGACAAGCCACTTGGGAACCCCGCACCTGGGCAATCTCTTGGGGGAAGAGGGGAGACCAGGGGGATGTGGGAAACGGTTTCCCGAGATGCACTTTGGTCCCGGATTGCACTTGCACTTGCACGAGAGATTCGGTGTTTGTAGACGTTTAGACACCGAGGTAGGTCAGATACTTAAGGCCAACAATTTACCAAGACCCGTTGCGCCTGTCCCGAGATGCAGTTGCAGCGAAACTTTATAAGGCGATCGTTCACGTCAAGATTCAATTTGTCACTGTTGCATTTTTGCCTTTCCCCATCTGAACACTCTTTCTCCACACAATCTTCATCTCGTTACCGTCGCCGCAGCACAATGCCTCTCCTCAACGGCAAGCCCAACCCTACCTTTATTGGTGCTATTGATCAGGGTACTACAAGCTCACGCTTTCTGATCTTTGACACCAGTGGCGATGTTGTCGCTACGCATCAGCTTGAGTTTAAGCAGTACTATCCTCATCCTGGGTAAGTCACGTCCACAACATCTACTTTTGAACGATTATTGATGGTGTGTTCAGATGGCATGAACATGATCCTGAGGAGTTGGTGAGCTCTGTTGAGCAGTGCATCGACGGCGCCGTTGAATCTTTCGAGAGTCAGGGCCACTCAAGAGATCAGATCAAGACCGTTGGTATCACAAACCAGCGCGAGACTACAGTCGTCTGGGACAAGACAACCGGCAAAGCTCTGCACAACGCCATCGTTTGGACAGACACTCGCTCAAAAGATCTCGTGCGCCGTCTCAAGCGCCGTCTCGGCTCCAGCGAGCTCATCGCGCGCTGCGGTATTCCTCTCTCCACGTACCCATCCGTCAGCAAGCTTCTCTGGCTGCTACAGAACATTCCCGAAGTCAAAGATGCGTACGAGCGCGGTGTCTTGGCTTTTGGAACTGTGGATACGTGGTTGACGTACAAGCTCAACGGCGCGACGGATCGCGACGTTTACGTTTCTGATCCCTCGAATGCGTCTAGAACCATGTTTATGAATCTTGAGACGCTTCAGTATGACGAGGATATTCTTGACTGGTTCAGAGTCGATGATTCCAAGATTACGCTGCCAAGGATCGTGCGTTCTTCTGATAGCAAGGCGTATGGTTCTCTGGCTGGTACGTCGCTCAAGGGAGTCAAGATCACCGGATGTCTGGGCGACCAGTCTGCAGCGTTGGTCGGACAAAAGGCGTTTACCCCCGGTCTTGCCAAGAACACGTATGGCACAGGCTGTTTCCTGCTCTACAACGTAGGCGCAAAGCCAGTGATCTCGTCGCACGGTCTTTTGACGACTGTCGCCTTTGACTTTGGCGAGGGCAACACCATGTACGCACTAGAAGGCAGCATCGCGGTAGCAGGCTCCAGCGTTAAATTTCTCGTGGACAATTTCGGCTTCATCGAGTCATCTGCCAAGCTGAGCGCTCTGGCGGAGACGGTGGAGGACAACGGTGGGTGCACCTTTGTTACGGCCTTTAGCGGCCTGTTTGCGCCGTACTGGATTGACGATGCGCGAGGAACCATTTTTGGTATCACGGCGTACACGCAGCGAGGACATGTTGCGAGGGCTACGCTTGAAGCGACGTGTTTCCAGACCAAGGCGATTCTCGACTCGATGGAGAAGGACAGCGGACATGCTTTGACCGAGCTTGCTGTTGATGGCGGCATGTGCAATTCGGATCTCATCATGCAGGTACGTAACCATCACCAGACCACGATCCATGTGCGACACTTTGCTAACCCTTGAACAGACCCAGTCAGATCTCATTGGAATCCCAGTAAACCGCCCCGCCATGCGCGAGACAACAGCCCTAGGCGCAGCCATCGCAGCGGGATTCGCCGTTGGAATCTGGAAGAGCTTTGATGACTTGAAGGATGTCAATACTCAAGGTCGTACCATCTTCAAGCCGCAGATCGCCGAGGAGGAGGCGACCCAGCGGTTTAGTCGATGGACCAAGGCCGTTGAGATGTCCAAGGGCTGGGCCAACGAGTAAACGTAATTCAGAAGTGGTAATGAAAGAGGACATTTGTTGATTTGTTTGTTATGTACTAGTACTTGTTTGATAGCTTGCATGGATTTTTATTCTGCTGCCTGGAACCAGGATCTGTCGGGCTACTAAAGGAGAAATAAGCTGATGTTGGCTGAGCTTACCTAGTTTGACAGAATGAAGCAGTCTAGATGCAGGTCTTAAAATCCACCGAGTGGATGAGTTATTTTGTCTATGAGGGTCTGAATGGAACACTTGACTTCTTCTAGACATGCACTAGCCTCCAGATCCTCGTACCATTCGCGGCTCCGCAGTGTTATTTCCGGAGGAGGGGTTCAAGCTACTGTACACTGCATCCCCCTCCCTCAGGGTGTCAGAAGAATTGGCCCCTAGGGGTATAAGGGACGAAATAATTTGGTCGCATTATGCTAGCTTAAACTAGCATTTAGGCTACTTTATTTAGGAGGCCTAAGCCTTAGAGGACATTTCCTCTGCTACCCACCTACCCCTACCACCCCTCATATCTCACTCACTACCCATGTTGTTGTGCCGAGTTTCGGTTGGTCCCGTTGCCCCTTGGCTTCTGTCATGGGTCAAGGATTGAAACGTTTCCTTTCTGCAAACTCCTGCAACACGCCGGGTAATCCGGGGAGACAAGAACGCATGTGTGCCGAGACATCACATGTGCAGTGTTAACCATAGATAGAAGGTCTTCTGTTTGTTATATGCATGACATGCGAGGATCCAGCGTTTAACGTTGGCATCTCGACTTGGCTTTTACAAGGATTGTTTCGGATGTTTGGTCTAATAGAGAAGTAGTTGAGATTGGGTTGTAGTCGCATTCTCACAATTGAATGGGTTACAATTGACCTTTCGGCATGTTTACTGACTGTTGTTCAATATTCGCCGATCTCATTGTTGGTGTCTGTTGCCCCTCATTTTCCCGTCTTAGCAAATCATTTCTCATCTTTCTCCACTCCACTCAATTTCTTTTCTCCCTCTCCACTTCGGCGTTACTTTTATCACCCGCATCTTATTTCAATCCAACGCTCTCCATTCAGGGAAATCAACGCCGGACTAGAGGGGAAAAGTTGAACTGCAAGGGGACCCAGTAGCTTATCTCTCTTTTTTCTTACCCCAGACCCTCTTCTTTCCCATTGTTTGGTGCTGGGAACAGTGGAGAGCACGCGCTGCGAGGGAAAAAGATCGCCCATGACTTCCATCAGCGGACCCTCCCTGGCAGAGGAGGAAGCCAATTCGACATTGAGCGGTTCTAGCGGTGATGAGTCGAGGTCCAAGAAGCGGAGGAGGGAGAAGCACCAAAAGATATCGTATGTTTATCAATACAACATTAATGGAAAATGGATCTGAACTTTACTAGGTGTGAAATGTGCAAGACGCGCAAGGTGAAATGCGACCGCGCTGAACCGGCCTGTTCGTGGTGTGCGCGACATAACAAAGCTTGTGTCTATCTTGAACGGCAGAAACCAGGGGCCGCAAGGAATGGGTTTAGTATTGAGCTTGAGGCCAAGGTCAATAGGATTGATGCGTTGCTTCAAGCGCTGGGACGGAGAGTGGAAGAGCATATTGTTCAAGATCATTCTCCTGTTGTTTCGCCGGGTGGGAATGTCAACGGTTATGCTTCGACGATTGATAGTCGGATTACACCTGCGACGCTCCCAAGGCAGTCTTCGTTCTCGCAGGCCAAGTCGCCAGCTGTTACGAGTCCGTGGCAGGTCACCAATAGCCAGAATGGTGGTCCATCACAAACTCAACAGCACGGAACCAGTGCAGGAACACCAGCTCAGACGAACATCCCAACACCATCAGCTATACCACGAAACCCGTCTATCCAGTCTTACACCATCGATCTACCACCACACGACATCATCTACAGTCTAGTGGACCTCTACTTCAAGCACTGCGGAACGTGGTGTCCTATCCTCGAGCGCAAAACCATCTTTGCCACCTTCTTCGGCTCAACGTCAATGGAGGAACCTGATCGGATATTACTCTATGCCATCGTAGCAACCACGTTGCGCTTTCTCAAGGACCCCAGACTATCTCCTGAGATGAGTGCATACTATCACTCAGTCGCCAAACACACTGTCCAACTTTACGCAATGGAGCATACCACCGTTCCAGCATTAAGAGCTCTCGTTATCATAACTCTCGATGAACTAGGAACATCAAACGGCCCACGAGGATGGAATCTTTTATCCTTACTAGCCCAGAACGCAAGACAACTAGGTCTATGTGAAGAAAGCAGCGTCTTCCTATCAGCCGAAGCATCAGAAGTCACCCACACAGCATCATCCCATAGAGTAGCCGCCAGCAAACCCGAATCCTGGATCGAAGACGAAGGTCGTCGACGTTTGTACTGGATGATATTCCTCCTCGACCGCTACGCAACAATCGCCACACCCACCTTTGACTTTGTTCTCTCCGACACCAAAATCAACCGCTTCCTACCATGTTCCTACGATCTCTTCTCCAAGAACGTTCCCGTCGAAACACGCTCCTTGAGCGCGTGCAATAACAAACAATCCCCCATCATGACATATCTCGTCAACAAGCCCGAGAATCTCGGCAGTTTCGCGTATCATTGTGAGATTCTTGTTATTCTTAGTAGAATACATGAGTTTCTGAAGATGCCGGTTGATGTCACCTCTGCGAGCGACATGGCAGAGTGGCGGAATACGTATCGGAATCTTGATCGCACGCTGGATGGCTGGTTGCAGAGCTTGCCGAGTGAATATAGCAAGATTTCTGCGCTGTGTCATTCTGATCCTGCGAGTCGGGTTGCGAATTGGTTTATGTTGCATAGCGCGTATGTCACGGCTGCTGTACGATTACACTCCTCTGCAGCATATCCAACAGTACGATCTCACATTTTTGTTCCGTCACATTACGCGATGCAGAGATGTTTGTCAGCTGTCCAAAGCTTAGGGGATATCACGCGTGATGTGCTTGAAGCAGATGGTCTCAACCTTCTTGGACCCTCGTTTGCGTTTTCACTTTGGGTTGCTGCGAGATTATTACTTGTTCATGCTGCTACGGTTGGATGTACGGTGGATTCACAGATTGATTTCTTTATTGAGACGTTGAGGGATGTTGGACAGCATTGGGAGGTGGCGAATAATTATTCTAAGATTCTTCAGCGTGTTGTGCAGAGGGCGAGACAGGGGGATATGGGATTCTCGGCGATGCGAAGGTGCGTCTCACGTCCATTCACGCCGCATTATTTAACTAACGTTTATCAGGAGCGCGTATGACTTGGTCACCTTGACATCCACTGCACGACACTCAGGCTTAGAAGCTACATCAACACAAGCTACGTCGCTAAGTGAGCTAGATAACATCGATGTCTTCGAGTTCTTCAACTATCCACGTGCCTCTATGAGTTCAAATGCGCAGTCGCAGTTACAGCTGCAACCGATGCGGACACAGGAGAGTCGGAGCAACGGAGCACCTGATCCTGAAGCGGACTGGTTGGCTTTTGGATCGCCCTTCACCTAGGCCGGGGACGGATAGTTATCTGTTGGTTGAGATACTTCAAAAGCCTCGCGGCATGTACAAACTTGTCTTTGAGCGATGCATTGTTTACTGCTTGCAGCGTCTTTCATGTTGGTTACCCAGTTGGAAAATTAGAGTTCCTCGAAAAGAGAATACACGAGCATTCGTCTTATGAGCCAAGAACACCGGAAGTGAAACTCCTACGATCTGCAATCTAAGTCAACTGAAATCAGGTGTTTTTGAGTTTAGCCTCCGCCAATCATCTATCTGAACTCAATCGGACTTCAACGGGGTCGGCAGTCATTCCTCCGCCCCAAACTCTGTCTCAGCTATCAAATGCCCCGATGCCAAGGGCGATTTACATTCCAATCACGCAAGCAATGTTTCAGATCGACAAACATGATATTCATTCATTCAAGATCATAACAAGGTATCAAAGCCATACGTACATACATAACATAAACATAAACATAACATACTTTCATGGACATTAACATGAATCGTAAAACAAACATAAACTCATTCCTTAGCTATCCCAGATAGCTCCGTAGGCAGGAACGCCACGCGTTTCCAAACCGTAAACAATCTTCTTGGTAATCTTCTCATTCGCGATGATCACCACGGCCTCCGCCTTGAAGGCTTTGACCAGGTTGTAACCCATTTTCACCAAGTCAGGTCTCCCGAGCTTCTTAGTGTCGTGGATGACCGCGTTGGGGATGCGCTCGGCGATAGTATCGCAGATCTCCTTGCCAAACGTCTCTTCGGGGTTCTTGGTAGACCAGATAAGTTGTGTAGGGCACGAAGGATTTTGAATGTGGCCTAGCACAGGTCCAATACCTGAACCTGTTGCGATGAGGACAACGCGGTTGAACAACGTCGCGATACGCATGACGCCGCATGTTGGGACGCCGCGTGTCCAGATGTACTGGGGACCGTTCTCAATGGTTGTTTTCGTCCAGTCGCCTGCGTTAGAGACGACGAGGGAATAACCTTTTGAGCGGCCATTGATGGATTCGGGAGCGGGAATGGTGGCGAAGGAGTGCCATTCCTTGAGGGGTGCGCGGGAGAGACGGGTGAAGGAGCCGTTGACTGGGACTGTGTAATCGAAGTGAAGTCTGATGGCGTGGTCTGAGAGCTTCTCTGCTTCGACAGGGACTTTGCGGAGGAAGCACCATGAGGAAGCGACGCTCGCTGTGGCTACAGCCAAGAGCCAGAAAGCGGGTGACTTGACGCAAGACTCTCCCAATGTGGTACCAGCTGGCTTGCTATCGTTGGCTGCGAGGACGACTTGGACCCAGAAGAGGGCAAGCATAGTCCAACCAGCGAATCGATGAGTCCTCTCGAAGAGATCATGGTAGCGCTTGCGAACAGTTGGCCAAGCCATACCGATCATACCGACAAACATAGCCGAGAGGATCCAAGAGATGACTTGCGAAGCGATGGAAAGATTACCCCAGTTAGGACAATTTCCAAAGCTACAAGCAATATCTGCAATGTTGGTCGCCAAAAGCCAAGCTCCCGCACTGACAGCCGCACCGGAGTGAACGCCTCCAAGATGGTAGATCTTCGCACAGCGAGATCTGATGGCCAGAGGCCAAGACTTGGGGACGCTGCATGTGATAGTGTAAAGAGCGTTGATAACGAATTCTTGACGGACGAGGACGGCGGTTGCTAGGTTGATAGCTGTGATAATACCCATCCATTCTCGGTTGATGCTCGTAAGGAGCAGAGCGATAGCAGCGCCGATGTTGAACAGGCCAACGAGTGAGAACAGGCGACGATAGACGATGAGGATTCTGTGGCGCAGTCCTCGAGCTTGTTTTGGAAGATCCTTTTCAGGAAGAGCCTTCTCAAGATCAAACTCCTTCTCAGCAATGAGCGTCGCATCGGAAGCATCCGAGAAGGAACTGAATTGCGTAGCACTCGAAGCATTCGAGTCCATCCTAGCATGCGCCAACACAGCAGGCTGCGGCGACTTGACAACCGCAGTCTTGGACATGACAGACATCTTGAGCGCATGCTTATCCACTTTACCGTTTGCGGTCATGGGCAAGTTCTCAAGTTGGTGGTAATGCGTCGGCATGGCGTAATAAGGCTGCAGAGTCTTGAGATGTGCTTCCACGACCGGAACAGGAGAGTGGCTGGGTGTTACGAAGGCGTGGATTTCTTCGTTGATGAGGAGTGCGGTTGCGGTTTGCACGGAGGGGCAGGACTTGATGCATGCGACTACACCGTCTAGTTCCACGCGGAAACCTTTGACTTTGACTTGGTCGTCTATCCTGCCGAGGATGTGAAGAGTGCCGTCTGTGTTCCATTGGCAGATATCGCCGGTGTTGTACATCATTGAACTGTATCCGTTAGCATCGAGTTCGAATAAAGTTGGTTGATAGTGTGGCACTTACCCGTCTTGGGCGAAGGGATCGAGGCGGAACTTTTCAGCTGTCTTATCCGGCAAATCGACGTAGCCTCGCGCCACTCCCGCGCCACCGGCCCAGACATTACCGACTTCACCGACGGGCACTGGGTTGAGGAATTCATCTAGGATGTAGATGTTGTTTCCTGGTGTTGGTTTACCGATTGATAGAGGTTGGTTTGGTGTGTGAGGGTGCATTGTGTTGACGATTGTTGTTTCTGTGGGACCATAGCAGTTGAAGTAGGAGAGGTGAGAAGCCCAAAGGTCCGCGAGTCTAGGTCTGTTAGTTGAGGTCTGGTGGGAAGAGTTTTGTGACTTACTTTTGGCAGCTTGGTTCACCTGCCGTGGCCACTGTTTTCAACCTGGGGTAGTCTTGGGGGTTTTGTTTTGAGAGAATGCTTGGTGTGCAAATGAGAACATCAAGCTTAGATATGTTAGTATATACCAACAACATTAATAGAGAAGTCTTACCTCTTTCAAAGCTTTTGACCAGTCTGATCCTCGAAGGACCAAGGTACCCCCGTTGGTCAAACAGCCAAGGGTTTCCCATGCAGCTTCAAAAGGTTAATTATGATCCTTGTGAATATCAAAAAGAAGGTTTAACTTACCCATGTCAAAGCTAACGTTCAATACCTGACCAACGCATGTTCCTGGTCCGATGCCCAAGCTACCTGGTGCTTGACATAGCAAATTTGTAACGTTGCGGTGGCTAACATCTACACCCTTTGGTGTACCAGTTGTGCCTGACTATATTAGTGGTGCGACATAAAGCATGAACATGACTCAACTTACCAGAAGTATATATCACATAACAGCCAGCCTCAGGTTGACTGAAAGGCACAAAGTCAACCTTCTCATCCACCTCATACTCATCCTCAATAACGACAACGTTTGAAACACCAGTGTTATCAAGGCGATGAGAAGTAGATTTTGAAGACACAGCAAGCTTGCCACCAGTCTGCTTCAACACAAACCTCAACGTCTCTTCCGCAACAACACCACCATCAAGCGGAACATATTGAGCACCGCAAGACAAGATAGAGACGATACCAACAAGCATACCAACACCACGCTTCACAACAAGCGGCACACGATCACCAGGCAAAACACCAAGACTCTGCAACCGCCTCGCTAGACGAATAGCCTGGGAAGCAAGCTCACCATAGCTTATCTCAACGGGCGGCTCGGCAGATAGATCTCGTGCCGCGGCTGCCGAAGGCTGTGTAGCGGCATGGTGGAAGAAAGCTTCTGTGACGGTTGAGAAGCTAGGTTGACTGCATGTACCTCGTGTAAAGGACACGGGCACGGCAGTTCCAGGAGACAAGCTCATACTGGACAAGGGGATTTGTGAGGAGGCGTGAGATGAGAAATGAGGATCGTCGTACAAGACAAGAGATAAAACTCAAATCCGATGAAAGGATGAGGGAAGACGAGGAGCTTTGATGATTTGAAATTAAAAGGAGTGTCGAGTCTCCCCACCAAACAAGCACGTCTGTTCTTAAATAGACAGATACGCATGCTTAACCTTCTCCGCTTTCAGCAATGTTTTTCTTGATCCTCTTCCCTGCCATCTTTACTCACACGCATAGCCTAACGTTAACCCAACCCCCAGCCTTCCTCGTCATAAGCTTGCTTGGCAGGACTTTGGCAGCTATCAAGCAACCTACACTACAAAAAGGGTGACAACCCGTCATGTGCCGTAGCACTCTTAGAGGGGGGGTCGGTAGTTCAGAATCAAGGCCACACCTCCGTGGTGCGTCTTTTTTTCCTCGTCCGTAAATTGACAGTTTTTGATTTCTCTCTTCCGTTACTTTTCATGCTGTTTGGGGTAACAATCATCAGGCTAAAGCCGTATGCAGTTTGGAGACAGGGGAGAAAGCAAGCTTTTTGACTATGTTGCAGGGATCTGGGCAGGCACGGACTCGGGATGGAGCGCTGAGAGTTGTTTTCTTGTGAAAAAGGTAACAGAAACTAAAAACAATACGTGGAATTATTGAAGTCTGTTTGTTTGTTCTCTCACCGTCCTGACAGTGGTTTGGTGTTGGTTGGGTCTGTGGATCTGATTTGATCCCTGTCAGTCTAAAAGTGTTTTAGTCTCTGTTCTAGCGAGGTGATGGGACCCGCAGAGGAGACGAGGGATCTGCGGGAAGAAGAGAATTAGTGAAAGTTCGGTTCCGTGGATGCGGTTACTACAAGGGTACGCCAAGACATCGACAGCATGCGGGAGCTGCAGGATCTCACTCCGGCATATAGACCCAAATCTGACATGGGGGAGAGGTGATATGACGATGTTGGTGGTGATGACATATTATCAAGTAAGCTGTCAATACTTCCCAATGAGTTCATCAATCAATACCAGTCTGAGATACGAGTATACCGTAGTAACTGACCGCTTTTGACAGGACTTCCTCGGCTTCTCTAGACTGATTTTATTCTCCACAAGCTAAACGGAAATCTACGAAACCTATCACCTCAACAAAGATCGTCGGCTCTTGTTGAAGCTATTAGAAACTAGCCACGCGAACGGCCTGAGGAGTGGACCGAGCCAGCGGAATTGACAAGACACCAGATCGACAAACTACCCTCACTTGTACCACCGAACTTTCCGAACAAAGAAAAAGATCCTCTCCAACCACCGCTCTTTGCATTACAAATGGCGCAAGTAATCGGATGTTCCCTGTGCAAACTTCTTCAATTGAATGAATGTTGGGCAAAATACCTTGTCGGGTTGCCGGGATCCATGCTGTGACAAGTGAGACAAACACAATCCAGGCCGTGTCTCAGTTGAATCAAAGACACTAACACTAGTGATCGACGCGGCTAAAAAGCCAAGGCGCGCGTTTTTTTGACGTACCTGAACCGAACTCAAGGGAGAGAGAAAGAGGTACATTTATCTCTTTCGTCGACGCGACTTGAACGTCAGTCAAATCGAATCGTCACCAGCTAAGTCAACCATACCATTTTCAGCTTTCCTCATCCTCTCTTGTGATCTCGATAAAAATGACCGATCAATTGATCCTCCCTTCCACACCCGCAGCCGGCGTACGCGTCCTCGCGTTAAACAGACCCTCCAAACGAAACGCCCTCTCGCAAGACCTGATAGCCGTATTCCTGGAACATCTGCGCTCAGCAGCGAACGACGATGGCGTGCGAGTCATTGTCATCACTGGCAGCACGACTTTCTTTTGCGGTATGAACCACTCTCCACTTGTACAGACAGGGACAAGGGGGCCCGGCACTTGCACGACCCAGACCAGCTGACAGACGAAAAGCCGGAGCTGATATCGGGGAGATCTCACGGCTCGATGCGGAAGAGGCGCGGAAGTGCCGCTATCTCTCGGACCTTTGTTCGGGGATGCAAGCCGTGCGCAAGCCTTTGATAGCGGCTGTTGAGGGAATGGCGGTGAGATTGACGATAGCCTATCCCCAAGTTTCCGGGACATGCGGTGCTAATTGTTGACAGCTCGGTGGGGGTTTTGAACTTGCACTCATGGTAAGCTTTTTGCTCCGGGACCCGAAATAATTACTAATTGATACTTTCTAGTGTGACCTGATTTTTGCAGCGCACAACAGTCGCTTTGGTCTTCCTGAGGTGACGATTGGTGTCATTCCCGGCGCCGGCGGTACACAGCGGCTGACCAACGCCGTGGGAAAGTTCAAGGTATGCCACCCTGTACCAACAGTTTACCATCCCGGTCTCTTCGCTTTCGCCCTCAAGACCCTGTACAAACACTTTACCATCCCGGCATACTTGTGATGAGTTGTTAATTCTAACACGCGCGTGCGCGAGTGATAGGCTATGCAGATGATTCTCCTCGGCCGTCCCATGCCCGCGGAAGAGGCCCGGTCCATGGGTTTAGTTACTGATCTTTACGAGAGCGGCACCGTGTTGGAACACGTGGTACGAGACACGGCATCGACGCTTGCGGCGTCGAGTCCTATGGCGTTGGGCTTGGCTAAGGAAGCCATTTGTAGATGTAAGTGGTCGAGTATCTACACACAGTATGTTTACTAATCTTGACAGCGGATGGTTTGGGTGCTGATCATGAGTTTGAACGAGGTTTGTATTATTTTGCTTTTGGGACCAAGGATAAGGAAGAGGGTGTCAAGGCGTTTTTGGAGAAGAGAAAGCCTGACTGGGGGACACAGTAAATGCAGGCATAGTTTGTTGAAGATTGTAGATGAAGATCATGATGCCAAGATAGAGGATCGACGTCGGAAGTGCAAATGTTCCGTGGATATTATTGGTATGCCAATGTTACTTCGTTCGTTCGGTTGGCCCGTCCCGTGCTGACACGCGACAATATTGGAAGACTATTGTCGATCGTTCAACCTCATTCTTCGAAGCGGGGACCGTGTGACATTGGCGTGGTCTGTCCTCATGATTGCACTTTGAATGTCAGCTTTCACGTAGGACTTCCAGTGTTATGCCTCAGGCTCGGAGGATACTACTTCCAGAAAAGATTGGCCCAAAGCTTTTTCTACAGCCAGTCGAGGTGTAGCTATGGACAATAAATTCAATCACTTGTGTTCGTAATCTATTGATTACGTGTGTTAGTGTCTCTTCCCCGGGCTGTATCTCATTAGACACCAATTCCAACCCCAACCGCTGGGTTACACTTTCCATTCTTTCGCTAGAGTATTCGTATCGAGCATTTGAACGTAGACGAGCCTCCACGTGTAGATCAGCCATCGAATCTTGGGGATGTAACGGCGTGATACAACGCTGTAGGGTTGGCGTCGATCCAAGCACGCAAGCTTGTCGCCATCTCGAACGCCGTTTGAGTTTTGGCCATGGATAGCCCATAGCGTAACGTTCCTTGAGAAGTTTATTTACGATACTACACTTCCATCAGGATGCCAGAATGATTGGCGACAATAGCATAGGAAGCGAAATGATTCGGTAACCTAATGTAGCCTTTCAAATTCACTCATGCTACTTTAATTTCGCAGCCAGGCCTTAATGAATTACCCGCCTGATGCGGGACAGTCTCTTTCAAGTAAATAAATCTGCTCCATTCGGATAAGATTTCCCAGATCACAAAATGCTCACACGACAGCGTAACCGGCCCAGTGACCACAAGCGAACGAATCCATAATTCCACTCATTGCTCACACTCCAGATCAAAGTTTTCAGGGATCTACAATGCGTGGTATTCGTGAATTCTTTACCAGCCATCGTATGATTTATCCTCTGCGCTAGAGTAGTCATCTTGCGAGTCTGTCAAAGCGCAAACGCCATCCCGTGTCACTAGAGCCGGGGGCCGAGTGCCGCGTGGGATCAGAAGAACCGGGGCTTGGCAGGGACAATCCTGAAAGTACCGGTACTTAACCATGGCATTTGTGATGCCGAACTTTTATTCATCTGCAATTTCCAAAATTCATGGCACTTGTGCATGCAAACGGTCTTGGTCGGCGAGTAAAAATAGATACGAAATTTGTGTACATATTTCTTCGCTAGTATACTAATATCCAAATATCTACAGATAAAATTGCAAACGAACTACTCGTAATGAGACTCACGCATCATCTCACACAACCACATTACCTGCCATACTGCTCCCGAGTAACAGAGTTCATGAAAGTAGTACCAGCCAATCGGTAGGTATCAGGCTCAACGCTGGATCCGTTGGGGTTGAAGTAGAAGTTGTGTCCGTAACCACCTCCATTGTTGAAGACAGGCCACTCAGGAACGTTCTCGACTAAAATATTGTTAGTAACGTTTTCATATAGGTACTTGGGGGAGAACTTACGGCCGTGTTCGTTGGGGTTGCCCTCGGTGATGAAGCTGATCCACATGCGTGTAACGAGCTGAGCAAGGTCAAGAACATTCTGAGGAGCGTTGTAGAAAGGACCCATGTTCTTTCCGTAACCTTGACCAAGCTTGTTGTAAAAGACATAGGCGATCTCGACGAAGTGAGGAGTTCCGATTTGAGGAGCTTCACTACGGTTAGCATCTCAATCTCCAGAACTTGACAGGATGAACTTACGCATGTTGATGTTGGGAGACTCAAAGAGATAAGTGTAAGCAGGCACATCATACTTGGACCAAGCATCAGAGCGTCTTCGTCGCCAGCTAGTAAACAGCTGATCACCCTGCAAAGCAACCATACGCTTGAACTGAGCCTTGACAGAGTCACTCGCCTTACGACGATATCCAGAAGGAAGACCAAGAGCGTCAATGTTAGGGTACAGAGCCATCAAGGTCTCAGTGGTGTTGGCATCAGGACCGTTGGACATGATAGAAGCAGCGACTTCCTCATCAGTCGAAGCACCAGGACCGGCGAAGAAACTACCCTCGTCGGCGTTGGTACCAGTGATGAGAGGAACCTTGACGAACTTGCCGTTCTCGAGAAGGGTGGAAGGATAATCGGGGATGAAATCGTTGTCGACAACGGGATAGAAGTTGCCGGGAACCTTGGTGCTAGTAGCATTCAGCTTCTCGAACGAAACCTCACGCAAACAAGCGAGCTTGTCAGAGGCATCACCGCAGCCAGCTGCTTCGGCAATGATATTGTAGCGCTTCTCGGGCTGGGTCAGGTTCTTCATGTCAGTACCGTCAGCGCCAGACTGGGCGATGATACCGCGGAACAGCTTGTCGTCACGACCTCCGTAGGCGGTCGCTTGGTAACCGACGTTACCACCGCCAGCACTCTCGCCGAAGATAGTGACCTTGGAGGCGTCACCGCCGAAAGCGCCGATGTTTTCCTTGACCCAGTTGAGGGCGAGGCGCTGGTCCTTTAGACCGAGGTTGGCGACGCCGGCGTCCATGACGTCTTTGCTGGCCATGAAACCCCAGAAAGCAAGACGGTCTATTATGTCAGTTGAGAATTCAGGATGAGATATCGCAGATCACTTACAGGCGACAGAAACAGCGACAAAGGGCTTTCCGGCCTTGACAGCCTCCTCGACCATGAAAGTCATGTTGTAAGCGCCATTGGCAGCAAAGTCCATGGTCCAGCCTCCACCGTGGATGAAGACACCAACGGGAAGTGTCTCATTTGCACTGACGCCCGAAGGACGAACGACGTTTAGAGTGAGACAGTCCTCGCTGAAAGTAGCAGCACCTTGATCGGGAGAGTTCTAACAAAGTCAGCATATTCCCCCACAGGTCCAATCGTATTACTTACACCATAACCGACACAAGAGTCACCATACTTCTTAACCTCAAGCTTATCGAATGTCTCATTGTAGCTCTGAGGGTTCTGGAATCGAAGTTGTCCAACGGGAGGTTGAGCGAAAGGGATACCGAGGAACAGATCCTGCTTGTATCCAGGCTCATAACGACCCTCGAGAGTACCGTTCTTGACCGTTACGGTAGGTGCTTGTTGCGAAACAACACCATCAGCAAGAAGGGCAGCCGCAGTGGCAAAGCTCAAAAGGGAACGCATCATGAAGAGAATTGCTGGTCGAAACTACACAAAACAAAAGACCAACCAGGCCATCTTCTCGGTGCGGATCACCATTATTTATTCAACTCGTTAGCCCCGTAAGTATCCGTAAGTATGGGTTCCCCGGCTTGAGTGACATTGAGCGGAGAAAAGGTTCCCAACGTCATGCGGAATTATTCTCTAATAGCAAGTTTTCCATAATTGTTTCCAGTATAGTAAAGTATTAAGAGTCAATGCTTTTCCATGACACAACGTCGGTCCTCAAATTACCTAAAGCGTCTCTGTTTCCGAATCGTGCTCTTGTTGCCGAGATTAACTGCCGCAGTTAAGTTCCCCATGGGAAAATAAATACACCAATAATGCGGGGGATAACCGGTAGAACATCGGTTACTAAATAACATTTACGCTTAATCAGCTCTTAATGTTCATGAGTTAAGAACAATTGGGTGGTTTAGATCCCAAAGGGATGGCCTGGACGGGCATTAAAAGTATGGAGTGCATTAGCTTGAATAAACGGGCCGTTTAAGAAGGGGAATTGGGATCGTCCGAGACTTGGCAATGGGATGCTTGGAAGGAACTCGTGATGAAACGTGAAAGGCTTTGCTTTAACCAGTTTCCACTTTGGGTCGTGGTTTGCCGATGTAACATCGTCATGATTCAGGGAAAAAAGTTGGCCGAATGACGGAATTAACCAATTATTATGCCAGATATTTATACAAATACTCAGGTAAGTAACAGAAGAATTATCTTCTAAGGCTTAGGCTTCCACAATAAAGTAGCCTAAATGCTAATCTAAGCTAGCATAAAGTAACCAAATCATTTCGTCTCTTAGGCTTTTAGGGCCTAAGGATACTCTATCAAAGAGCTATTATTTACAAGAAGATAATGTTAAGAATACTCCACTTCAATCTTGAACTGGCCATTCTTCTCCTCCACCAAAGTAACCTTGACTCCCCACTCAGAAACCTCGAATGACTTCTTCCCCTTCATGGACAGAGTAGCATCATTCAAAGGTTCCAGCTCTCCGTTCTCCCCACAACCGTTCGATCCAGGGGTCGCATCCAAGACCTTGATCGAACCCGCCGACGTGGTAACAGTCGTGTCGACGCTATACAACAGAACACCCGGCGCGCAGATGTTCCCATCGACGCCTTTTGCAACACGCGCTTCAGCGACGATGGCAGAGGTTTGACTCGCTGCAATGATAACTGCTTTGACGCCGCCTTCGATCTCAACTGCGGTGAGGGTATGTTGGGTAGTGCCTCGCTTTGTAACGCAATTGATAGCAGTATCCTTCAACCATCCAAGCCGCCACTTGTCCCATGCGAAGAAATCGGGCGCTGCGCCGCCTACATTGCCCATTATGCTCCATCCTCCGGTGTAGTGCCCCGTAGGCAGGTCCGGTGCGCTGGGGTAGTAGTCGGGCAGACACATGGCATGGCCCGTCTCGTGATTGAGCGCCTTGTAGCCCCACGTAGTATACGGATCAGCTCCGAACGTGACTGCTCTTTTTGAGATGAATTTCCCGTTCCTAGCTGTGACGCTGAAGCCTGTGCCCATTGACCGTGTCATTCTATCGTTGTTGCGTGTTGTCGCGATGTAAAGAACGTCGTGCGCGGCTGGCATTGGGTTTCTTCCTTGGCTTCTATACACATCGAGAGCATCTTGGATGTATGACAGATGCTGTTCACTGCTGAGACCTTGTTCCCACCCGTATGACGCGACGGATTTAGGCATCCGGTAGAATCGTGATACGTCGGCGGTGATGTTGAGTTCGAGCTGGCCGTAGCTGGCGTTTCTGTACCACTCTGCTGCTTCGGGGACCAAGAGATCGTAGAGGTCTTGTGCGGATTCCGACGCTGGGGACTCGGCGTCGATGAAGTCGACGAAGATCATGTAACCCTGAATCGTGCCAGTGCCGGATACACAGTCTTCTTGGAAGCCATGGCCGACGCTCATGTACGTGTCTGTGCTTGGCAATTTGCACGTGGAGACGGCTTGTCTTGCGCCAAGAGATCGAGCCTGGTTGTGAGAATGATGAAGATTTCTTGATGAGAACCCACAAGGTTTTTTATCAAGAGCTGCTACCAGAGCAGGCAATAACAACGAAACGAATGACAAGTTGGAAAACATGATGAACAGATGCCAGGCTGATGTCCCTCAACTCCAGAGCGTGGCCATCTCTTCCCTCTTATAAATTTCTCAGAATATAGACTTTAATAACCTTATACCGGCAGATGAATTTCTAGATTAGTCGCTCATACGAGAAAGCTGGGGTTTAATGAGAAGGGACCCTTATTTGAAACAACCCAAGCCCGTGCATGGTGGGTTTAGCAATTATAGCGTGCCAGGAAGATGGCGCGATTGGATGGGTATTTCGAAACTTCTGTACCTTCCGAGCACTGACAGCTTCTGATCGACATCGCGTATCAGTTGGATCGAGTGAAGGTGAGTCAACTGAGCTAAAGAGTCGCAGTCTCAGTTGCACGCACGGCTGGTGACTGTTTACCAACGTTTATTTTTGGAAGACAAACGATTCCCGGGTGATCGACGACTAGTTCTGTGTCGAGTTCAGGATGGCTGAAGTTGCGATTGGTAGGAAGCATCACAGCTTTGGCTCTAGGTTGGAAACGGAAAATCATCTACCATCCCCGGTCCTGCAGGCGATGTCCGAGATAGATTGAAGGGCTTGACTTTGATATGCCTATTACGGTGCATAGCAATTAGATCGATAAGAGTTTGGCTGCTATTGCAGGAGAATTGTCAGTTTGAAGTTGAATTGACCTTGCAGCCGTTGAATTATTTTGGGTTTCAACATCAATTCAGCGACATCCGAAGTCAAGTTCACGGCCATTCGACCTTAAGACTATATTCCCTCCGGATTCCTTACTTTATTATTACCTTTAGCATCAGTACTTCTCTTTGCAGTCTCAGGGAAGGGACATTCTGAGGTTTAGCATTCATAAGTGTGGCTCTGTTGATGATAGCCTCAAAGTGGTGGTATGTACAGCCTCGCCCTACATCGCGTGCATGGCATACAGCCATGAATCTCTATACATCCCATGTTCTATGTACGATCAGATAGACGAGGGAAACATGTACAAGCTAGGCTTCTTGTCGAGGTTTTAAAATCCAATTCTCCGTTCAAGCTCAATCCATCGCGCCTGCCGTGGAGACATGATAAAGCATCGCCATAGTGGATGTTAGACAAAGGAAAGAGGTAGATTTCCTTACAGCAATCCAGCCAACAAAGGGCCAGAGATAACAGGAGTCGGTGAGTGATGTTTGTCCAGAATGCCACGGCTGTTGGCATGTTGAGTCAGCTGAGCGGCAAGAATCTTGCGCAAAGCAGTGCAGCGCCCATTTAAAATGTGGTGATAGCTTCACAATCATATCTGGCATCGGGGAAATTGCTATGACCCAACGCCCGTAACAATCAGTCGTGGGGGGTTTACTGAATTCATAGCTACAGTCAGACGACAACAAATCTTTTCTCTGTCGCGAACATTGGAAGTGTGCTTATCGCCGTTACTTAACGCTACACTCGGTAACCCAGACATACCGTGGATTAACTTGGAGGTTGAATCCTGATTGGAATAACTCTAAAACAACACAGTATAGCGGTGAATGTGTAAATGCCGAAACGTCGCGTGCAAACTTGACCTCATTGTCCGTGAAATGTCAGTACGACTCAACGTACCCTACAGCTGGAATCGAATGACTTGTGGCGGCGAGTGCTAGACCAAATTAAAGTCAGGTCGACAATGCGATTACTCATATCAATTCACTGAATTTCCATAAGCATCTTGACCACTACCAAGTCCCGTACACAGCTTTGCGCTGCGCAAATCGAAGCTCAACTTCTTCCTTCATAAAACGAAAACGCCACAAGGTCCTTGAACGCCCACGACACTTCCGCCCATTGACAGGCGCTAGTACCTGGAGCTAACCAGCCACAATTCGGACTCTTCTACGAAAATTACCTGCCCCTGAGCGAATGCATCAAAAATTCACGATAGCTTCAATAGTGAATCGATAGTGTAAAGGACCCTTTCGTTAGTTTGCAGGAAACATTTGCCGCGATTGGGTGTTTACGACGCGCTATGGATGTTTTGAGGGTCGCGCATTCTTACGTCGCTAGGCAGGGATGAGGTTGCAGGGGTGCCAATTTAGGGGTTGTTGGATTCGTGTCCAGCAGCTCGGAGGTTTGATGCTTGAAGCTTGATGATGTTGAACACCACAGCTGCCTTTCTTTTGAACAAACATTATACTAGTGGAACAGAATCTCATTCATAGTTGAAGAACGGATTCGATGATCAATCCTGTAGGAATTGGTGAGCTTCAGTTCAAGGGGGCGAAGCGACAGCCACCCAAATAAAAGCACGTTTCATGTGGCGTTCTTAGCTCCTTCTCAGCTGAAGCATCGCGAATGCCCCTCTTTCGCACGGAGCTCTCAACCAACGGCTCCTCCTTTTACCGGATCATTACAGCTCTCCTATCCTAGAGGAAGTGTCGCTTGCATGCCTCAAACGAGTGGCGCTCTTGACCGTTTGATAAGAAAGTTTCTAGAGAAGGGAAGCAGGAGTAGAACTGTTGTACTGAGTTGAGTTGAAGTTGGAGGGGGACTCGTCAGCTTGGCTGCGTTAGATGACGTGAGACACTTCTTGGCAACAGCTCAATTGACAGCGATATAAACAACGACAAAAAGAACGATTGAAACGGTTTGAAGAGAAGCTTTTGTCGTGAATAATCTAGAACACGGAGATCTGGAAGGAAATTGCTTGGCGAGAGGATCCATTAAAGGGATCGACTACGGGAGTCAAGGTGCAGGGCTGCCCGCGCGTCCGTTGGTGGTGACGGGACCTGATCTTCAGGTTTGGACTTCAAGACAGACTGGTCCCCGCACTCGTGGAACCCTTCAGTGCTGTCTTTAGCGGTGAATACTCCAGAAATAGACACATCTTGGCCTCCAGAAAACAACATTCTCATCGTGAAGAGTACGACAATTGATGCTCTCCTGATAAACTCAAAGTTAAACTCAACTACCGTGGCCTCACTGAGAGTCCCCTTTTTTTGCGTCGTCACAGATTGATTGCAAAGTGGATAACGAGGCGTCAGGATGGGTACCCGCCATCAGCCAACCGTTGCAGCAGCCCATTGGTGTGAAGCGCTACTGAGACAACTCCATCCACCATTACAGCTCTTGTTTTAGGGAGTAGCGAAAGGATGCGATGCTAAAAAAAAATAACCCTGCTTAAAAAGAGAGTCAGGGGTGCATCATTCGTCTTCTCTCTCTTTCGCCCTCTATAGTCTATCTTCCCTTTCCCTACATTCTTTTTCTTGCTATAGTAGTTTTTTTGTTGTACGAGTTTTTGCACAAAATGACCGTCCCGAGGTCAAACAGAGCGGTCGTGCTGGCCGCGGTGGTCTTTATCACTATTTTTCTTGGTTTGGCGCATTTCCACTTGAAGACGCCCAGCGAGACAGCCACTTCCGGAATGTAAGTTTTCCGCCTCCTCTTTTGGGCCTTGCGAAACTCAATCTGACGGCTTTTCTGTGACAGCGACGAGCCTGCGCCTTTCATCCCCGAGAAAGAAGCTGCTGCTTCTGAACCGACTTTCGTCCCTTCTGTCGATGAAGGAATTGGCGCTGAGGAACCTGCTGCCGAGAAGCCCGCTGTCAAGGAGCCCGCTGCTCCTGCTAAGGAACCTGCTGAGACCGTCGTCGAGATCGTCGAGGTTGAGCCTACGCCTTCGCCCGATGCTGCCGCTGAGGAAGAGCACGATCACGACCACGACCACGAGCATGCCCATGAACATCAAGTCCACCCCAACAAGGATCCCGCTGAGGCTCCCGCCGATGAAGAAGAACTAGCCCAGGCTGCCGACGCAGCCACAGCATCCGAAACTCCCACTCTGGCCGCTGAGCAGGACGCTACTCCCACACCCGACGAGATCCCCGAAGCGCCCGCGATTCCCGAATTCTCCTCCGAACTCAACCTCAATGCCTTCACACCCGACAAATGGATCAAGCCGGCCGTAAAGGTCAACGAGGCCGAATACTTCCCCTACGGCCACTGGCCCTCCAAGCTCCCCTCCGACAAGCCCATCTGGAACGAGCCCCTCGGCAAGAAGCTCTGCATTATCGATCTTGAGAGTCGTTCTTTCAATAAGCCTGGCCAGATCTGGTCGGACGAGATGACTTGGAACAAGAGCAAGGAGGTCCACGGCCCGTCTGGTGGTACATTGAACCACTGGGTCTACGGTATGTATCTCGCTAAATGACAGCTCTCGCTTAACATACTGACACATTTTACAGCCAAGATCCACGGATACCAGTACTACCACATCACGATTAACGGCTACCCCGACCGTCGCGATTCCTGGAAGAAGCCCTCCGTCCTCTCGCAAGTCCTCAAGAAGCATGATGTCTGCGTCTTCATTGACTCCGACGCTCTGTTCAATAAGCTCGACCTTCCCATGGAGTGGCTCATGAACTACTGGAGCATCGACCCCAAGAACAACTCCATGGCTCTCCCATACGATCCCGACACCCAGCACAACCGCGACCGCAAGAACAACCTGTTCCTCAACACTGGTTTCATGATCATGCAGAACAAGCCCAAGACCTACGAGATCTTCAAGGAGTGGGACGACTGCCCCAACGAAGGCGGTCGTTTCCCCGGCTGCACCGAGTTCCGCAACCGCAAGGGCTGGCAACCAACCGACCAGGGCGGTTTCGGCACCTTCATCCGCTACGAGTATCCTGGCGAGATTCTCTCTCTGCCTTGCGACGAGGCCAACGGTTTCCCTGAGAGCAACTCTGGGTGCAACGGCAAGTTCATCAAGCACGTGTGGATTGGCAAGGAGGATCGTCTTGTCCAAGCTGTCGGCGCTGTCTTCCCTGGTGTCCTGCTGGAGACTTTCCACAAGCAGTTCCTTAAGGAGTCTGAGAGCTTCAAGACTTCTGAGGATGAGCTCATCAAGCAGAATGGAAAGCCTTGGTAAGCGCTTCCTTTTATATACTAGCTGTTGGAGTTCTTGTCTTCTTTACGGCGTTTTGTTTTAACCCTGCTGTCCCCAATTGGTGTGATGGCTTGGGATACATGGGTGGGATGATTGGTGTATAAATAGAATGTGACTGGATATAGATCTAGGGGAATGGTTTGGATAAGCCTGAATATAAAAATACAATTATTTTACTGTTAAAACATGGTTCGCATCGGTATCGCGATCGGAGATGTTCGTCTTTGTGGTGGTACGTGGCATTTTCCTCCCTTCATTGGAGCGCGACCCGCAATCCGAGGTAGAGTCGTTGACGCCAGTGGCATGAGCCACTCGGCTGTCTAATCCAATGTGTTTCTTGTTGTGTTCATAAAAATAGCTAAGCACGGTGAGGCTTAGGCATCGGGAAAGTCCAACTACGTAGTTTGCATGAGAGTATGTGGCTTTTTATCGCCTTCGTGTATTGAGAGTCCTGTCAAACAATCCCATCTCATTCGTGGATCTGTCTACCAATGGACTTCCATATGCACTTCTTTCCGTAACGTTTGGCATACACGAACCATGAACGGGCGATAGGTCAGCCCGCGAAAATGACCACATTTGTGTACTACATGGCAAAGAGAGTTGATTGATCGGCGCTGACCGGCCGAAAGATCATGGGCCCGATCGATCGACCGACACTTCGTCTCACTTGAGCCACGCAACAGTGTGTCTCATGGCTCCTGAGGTAATGTAGTTAGTAAGTCTTTGGCATAGACACGCATCCCTGGTTTTTATGATTCAAGTAATCATCTGTATGAGTGAAACAATTGAAGCCACGCCCGGTTAGCTCAACTGGCAAAGCGTGAGCTGTATGAGTGACTTGTGCTTCAGGTCAGTCTGTATTCTGCCATATATGCTGGGTTTGTAATGGTTCATTATCGTGCAGCGGTCCATGTTGCTTTCTCAGATCGATCTGCCTTTCGTTGGGAATGTGTCTCAGATGGCACAAACCATTGGCGCTTCCGGAACCATGGATAGCTCATGCAAACTGAATGTACGACTCACATCTTCTACACCGTTGCTTTTCGTCGTTATACTGCTCATGCAGGTAAACCTTTGTACTTTATACCTACCAGGATCTTTCATTGTTCTAAATGGCGATGTTTGGCTCTTTATTATACCGTCTAGGGTTAGACAATATCAGAGGGGCAGGTTGATGGCTCTATTCGAAACCAGGCTCAATAGTTCCAAACTCTATCATATACAAAACAGAACTGAAAGTGGACTGCTTCAAATTACAAGGTAGTACGGATACAAGGATCAATTCCGTGAGTATTCAAAGGATATGAATGGATGTCACTCGGATATCATGATCCATGTTCCCCGTCCCAAGCCACCGCATATCAGAAGAAAAAGAAAAAGAAAAAGACAGGTCTGAGTTAGCTAAACCGTTTTGCAACAAAGGAAAGGCCTCCGCGTCACAACGCGATGCCCCTTGAGAAACCTCAAACGAACGAGATCTTGACCCAATAACAATAACTTGGTGCATTTTGTAAAACCTATTCTCATTCTCTGACCGCCTTCTTCTCGACTCTGCAATAAGGACACCTCGGTTGCCCACAACCCGGGCAATTCGGTGTACTAGCTTTCATCCCACTCGCTAAACAGTAACAGCACGTCCAGATCCAGACCTGTTTTTTCTTCTTTGGAGCCTGATAAGAAGTAAGTATACTGCTGTTTCAGCAGGTCGAAAAATTAGATGGAGCTTACAAGTTCGTGTTTTCCAGTGTCATCCGCGATACCATCTTCTGACTCGATGCACAAGTTGGGGCATTGATGATAGTCGATAATGGCTTCGATAGCTGCAGGTAGCATAATTCCATATGTTGAATGTGCCCCATTTGTTGTAAAGGCGGGACTGGACATTGCACAGCATGATCACTCCGGTTTGATGAATAGGCCCCAGACACGCATGTGTAGTGCAAAGCGTGGGGTTGCATACAAGATGCAAGCCGATAGACCGGATGATTGTTATACGTTACATAAGAACGATTAATAATGAATCGTAGTGTAGGAAAAGATAACAGGCTAGATCGACAATTCGACTTATGACTGTTCACACAGCCGTCTGTCATGAGACTCAACAGGCAGGGCAGTACTGAGTCTTCGATCTTGATATGCTCGTCTGGCTTTACGGTCACTGCTTATGCAGAAAGACATTCACGAAGGCTTTTCAGCTTCGTAGGCAATAGCAAGCTAGTCTCGAAGTTCAGTTGGGGAAAGGGATCAAGGAAGTTGAGAAAGTGCAGATTAATACGGAGTAAGTTCTTGTTAATTCTGTTATTTAGGTTCCGAGGCTTCCATTGAATTGCTTCTCTCAACTCTATAGACGAGTTCCAGGGGTATCTTCTACTATAATACACTTGGCGTTTGAGAAATGTCTCGTTGTTGACCTCCAGCCATTTCAAACGCCAACGGAAAAAAAGAAACGTGCCAGGTTAGTATTGCAAGGAAGCCGAAGACAACTTTTGGCTCACAGGCCACGGTCCGGAGCCTTTCACCCTTTCTCACTGTCATCGCTACTCCCTCACTGTCTTCTTTTCTACGTGACAGTAGGGACATCTTGGGGTTCCACAGCCCGGGCAGTTTGTCACCGAGACTCTCATCCCCGATGTTGGACAGCAGCAACAAGACCATATATAGACCTGGCGCTTCTTTTTAGGTGCCTTGCACAAAGTCAGTAATTTGAGATCGGTGTCTAGAACGGGTTAGATTGAACTTACCCGTTGCCTTATCCTCGATTCATCCGGGTCGCTACTGTCTGGAGCGCATATGTTTGCGGGCTCTTGCTCGTTGATGAGGGACGCTATATCTGGGAGCAGCGAAGGCTGTTGGACTTGAATTGCTTCAGTTCCCGGAATGGTGAGCGGCATGGCCGCCGCTCACAGGGGTTATTGGTATAAGATGACAGAAATGGGAGAGTGTTGCCTTAGTGTGTACATAAAGATAGATTGGGATAATGAGTTTTGAATTATGGTAAAAGAACCATGTTTTCTGACAAGACCTACGAAAATGAGACTGCTACTTATATAAAATTAAACCACGGCTTTCCTCTAGGAATCGCGCCCTTGTTAACATGAGCCAATGATACTTGGACCCCAAGCTTCCCCTTGGACCGGTCGATGCGTTGCAACGGGAGTGTTACCTCAAGGGAGTCGCGATTTCCTTCTTCTAGCTTCCCAAGTCTCAGATTGTAGGCCACCCTGGACACTCACCAACGACACCGGAATGCGTTTCCGAGTCAGCCAATGCTGAAAGGTATGTGGGTGGCTGGGGTTACTTCAATGGCGATCGTTGCAAAAACCAAACATCTAATCCTAGACGCCAAAAAGCTAGACGCTTAACACCCTACATTTCCTTTTGAAGAGCCAAAGGCGCACCAACGGATAAAGCCATTGGATTCAGGGTGTTTCTCATAGTTGTATACTAAGCTATAGACACACTCATGATAATGAAGTTAATGTTAATAAAGATTTCATACAGCTGCAGTTTACAGTACTTATAGAACTCAGTTTGACATAGGTGGTGGTGCTGTTACAGTCTAGGAATTCGGAACTTAACTTCTCCGGCCGCAGCCATTTGAACCTGGTGGTTGGGGTCAAGGGTGAATGGGGCGGAGCTCAGGTGTGGCGCCTATCTATAGGAGAGAAAATCACAGAAGGTCCCAACCCATGTACTGTACGGGAACGATCTGACAATCCACCTGATTGGGTGCGACGTGAAGACTACCAGTGCGATAATTATCCGGGCTGGGCAACCGCACCTATAATCAGGCAAACAAAGCTGGCAGCCTACTCAGGCGTGGGTATATGTCGCAAGGGCAACAAAAGTAAGTTCTCGGTCCTGAGCTTATAAGTGTTTAGTGCTGATTTGCTATTCAAGCTCATGGAGCTCATTAAACCCTATCAGTTAGATTGGCCAATTGCAATGACTTGTACTTCATGATGAACAGAGTCCGATAATGATTGGCAGTCCTTTGAAATCTGTCGGTCGCCTCATTGTCGATCTCATGCGGGGAGGGAGCAAGGCCGCACCAACAGCTGACCATCTCTGTTTTGCGACTTTTCATGGCAGCTCAGCAACTGAGAGGAAGTTATTAAAAGCGAGCGTAATGTTTGTCCACGTGCATCAGGGCTTATGCAAGGAATACTATACTTAATGCGCATCAGTTTCCAGTTTCCCGGTCCGTTCAACTTTTTGAAGTGCAGCGTTTTGACATCTACCCTTATCCCACCGAACGATGATGGACGATCAACGAGGTCTTATCTAGTAGCACAGAAATTCCATCGAGGCCGCATCAATTCGCCCTGCTTGGGCATACTCTTGTGATTTCACGACGCACGACTCTAGTAAATGCGCTTCCTTTCAACCGGTGAATCGACGACCAACGATGCCATAAGCCAATCGTTCACTACTACTAGATTGCAAAGTCTGGTATGATGGTTGATGATGCTTGTGATTTGGCAGATGAGAGGTCATGGGAGCAACAGTTGTGCAGTGGTTTGGAATTCCATGGAAGACCGCTGCCCAATATATATCATTGTCTCAGAAAGGGCTGATCAACTAGCACCTACACCCAATTGCTGAGCACCTAAATCGTGGCTCAGATAGAAGAGGGGCCTCATTTGCTGCAAGGCAAACAGTTGCCTTTTGAGAACAACTGCCCATAGGCGAACACTGCACACCGAGCTTTGGAATATGTCAGAATGTAGATGGCCTCAAACCGTCAGGATGGTTACCATGGTACTGGTTATGCGGCTGATAAATTCTTGAGCACCACCCATTTTTCCGTGTTAGTGTCGTGTTCCCTCTTGTCTCTTCTTTCTTCACAATAACGATACGAATCAGTATAGATATCAGTAGTCCGGCTTTTAGTAATCTGTACCATTTGAAATCATATCTTGAAGGTGTAAGTATGGTTTCACACTTGCAAGAACCCCCATTCGTGTCACATTCGTGACTTGACAACACCCCGTCTACTCATCGGACAGATGTAGAGCCCGGAGGTCTCGATCACATTACACAGCCAAGTCACCTGCCTTACGATGCTAACATTCCTAATGGGGAAAAGACCGAGTACTCCACTTGCCGGTGAGGCTACGCCCACTGGATCGCGCAATATCTAAGAGCATGAATGAACACAATGAACAAGGACAGCAGACTGCTGCACAGTTCAGGCCAGAACACCTCTTATCGGAGAACGATCCTTACCTCTCCGGAGATGATTCCGACGATGACGATCCTGTCGAACTGTTCATGGCGAAAGTTGGTAACAGACGCAGACCAGCCTGTCAGATCGAGTCTGTCAAGACTTTCTGCCACTCGGGTACACTGCAGCAACTCATATCGAACAGCTCAAGGCTTCCATCAGATAAAAAATGCTTGGTCGATGACATGTCCAATGATGGACCAAAGTCGATAAGGCTAGGGAGCTATAAGCCACTAACGAGTTGGGAAATGTACCACAAATTAAAGAAGAAAAAGGTAAGTCTCTACACCTATCTACCACAGACGTAGCAATAATTGTGATAATAGCGGTTTCACAACACAATTCCCACCGGGATGCCTGCTGAGATCAATATAGATCGCAGATTAATGTAAGAACCTTTCAAAATATATTAAGAAAGCCGCCAACGATATGAAGCTTCTCAGCAAATCCAGATAGTTACGCTCTAGCAGGCGTCATGGCAACAGCCTCGGAAAGCCAGGCCGTTCCTCTAGCTGATTTCCTCTACCACTATTCATCTTTTCGTTCACACATACGATTTGCGAACAAGGTAAGTACTCCTCACAATGGAACTAATTATACTCATACAAACCAGTGCCGCGCAGCCTCCACGGGGATATTTCAACTTTGCTCAGCAGTTCCACCTGCCATTTTACTCATGGCGGTGCACTCGAGAAGAGCTAAGAGACACTCGACGCAAAGTAGACGGAAGTCCACTCAGGGAAGTCTGCAGCATGCATTTCATTCGCGGGAAGCTGTCCGAACCAGTTCGTGAAGTTGACTACCTTTGTGAGGGGCAGCTTTCAGTCCTTATTGCCGCTATCGATAGGCGGATATGGACAGGGTATTGCTTTGTGGATACATACTACCAGCCTAGAAGTCAACGACAGACCGTTGAGGATTTCTGTAAGGATGATGCGAACCCGGATGACTTGCAAACGGATCCTTTCATCAACGGCGAGTGCGATGCCGATAACCCTATCGTGGATGCCGTAGAGTACTTCATGACATCTTTGAACTCTCAGCTAGGAGTATTTCTAAACGAGTGGACTAATACCGTATTCCAAATTCGCAACAGGGTCCAAGACTATGTATTCATCAATTGAAATCAGTCTCAACCGAACTTTACTAATTCCTTCTACTAACAGATTTCCAAGTTTCCATATGACTCCCAGAAACCACATTCTACACTATCCAAGGAAACCCAGGAGTCTACGGTTTGGCTTCGGTTGACTAGAAGCCAGCTCACTAAGCTGATAATATCTCTGGAGAGCACCATCCACTGCTGGGATAATCACCCAGCCAAAGAAAAATCTCCAACGCCTTATGAAGAACGGTGTCTTGAGTCAATAGAGGAGGCAATCTCAGATCTCAAGGGTCGTCTGTTTGAGCTTCAGAACGTGTTGAGGCAGTGCGATGAACACGAACACGCTGTACGTATACCTTTTGGGAGAAAGATAGAAGACTAATACTAATGCTTTTCTTTTAGTTGAATCTTGACAACATTGAGGCACAGAAGCAAGTTTCCCATCTTCAAACGACTTCGGCTATAAGCAATCAAACAGCGACACATTTTCTGCTTCATGTAAAAGATGGTTTCTATTCGTATCGAGGTGTATATTGCTAATCATCGCACTCCTGGCAGATCATATCACCAATCACTGTGGCAGCAGCCATGCTTTCCATGCAGGAGAAAGCCATACCCAGTATTCTGGGGCCTAATAAGCTATCTTTTTTCGTGCTGGCACCGATCTTAATCATATTTGCGGCTGCGGTGGCCAGATTGATACAATCCTGGGACCGAATACTGCCAGCGCTTGGCCAATGGTTGAAACGACATGAGGTGGAGCGACGTCGTGCTACGGATATCGAGCTTGCAGACTTATAGGGCTTGAGATTTGATGTTTTATCCCTGTTTCCACATTCTCGTGGTTTTGAGAAGCCTTCGTCGACACCTTCATCAATATTAGTATAGAGGCTAATGGGCTACCAACTACTTAACTCAACCTGATACGACAATTATAGCCCCAAGTTACTCACCGCAAGGAACACAGTCTCTGCTTTGGGCACTTGTGTCTAGCGATTTAACTTCACACAATCTAAGTTTAGCTGATCATACTTCTGTCAACTTAGTTACGACCCATCTGGAGCCTATCGAAGAAAGACCTTCGCCTGTAGAGCTGACAACTAACCTTCGAGAGAAGGATTAGCTTTTATGGTAATTGTTGTGATGATAAGTTCACAAGTCACAAAATACACCTATAGACCGGACCTTTATTGGCATTCAGGTTTAAAAACTGCGTTTATTATTGTGTTGCTTTTATCTGTATGCCTCGGGACTTACGCCTCAGGAAATCCCAAATCAGTCCCCGTAGAGTATGTTAAAAGAGAAGAACTTATTAATATGTAGGGCGGGAATGAACCAATTCCCTAAGTTATTACAACACTGATTGCCGGACTCTCTCGAGGATAAGCTTACGTTCATGTACTTGGCATATACCATAATGACCATTCTTTAAAGAAGTTAAGAGTTACTGTCCAGCTAATTAGGATGCGTTTAAATAAATGAGACTTATGCTTCGTTAATAAGATTGCAATGAGATAATTTGATTGATGAAATTAGGAAGTCGGACAATGATACGTTAGTCATCTTGGCGCTCGTCTGACATGCATATGGAGCGCAGACGGAGCGCATACGGAGTGCGTTATGAGGACACACAAATCACATACTCTATCACATAAGACAGGTCAATCGAGATATCAAGCACAAGTAATGTGGCTGATCTCTCTGGATTTTAACCAATCAATCAACTCCCCTAATAGAACGAACGCAGATCCAGAAGCATCTGACAGGGAATAAAAACGCCTCTGTACCCACAGGGCGTTGCTCCCCTTTCCACGTCACAGGTCTAGCCTACAGGGAGGTCCAAACCTGAATTTCACCTCAAGGCTTGCATGCCGAGCGGTTGTTATTGGTATCTTCACTCCCTGATTGTCTTCTTCTCGACGCGGCAGTATGGGCACCTTGGCTGTCCACAGCCCGGACAATCTGGTGTTGTTGCCCTCATCCCGGATGCTAGACAGCAACAGCATGTCCAAACCCACACCTGTTTCTTTTTCTTGGGGGCCTCGTTTGGAATTAGTATTAAGATTAAGACTTCACGGTCTTTGATTGATAGCTTACTCGGTCATAAAATGGCATATTGAGCTGAATCGTAGTGTCAATTAACTCGAGATGTCCGCAACTCTCCAACTGATTGGCGGTGTCATGAAGAGTCCATGGGTGTAAGACATCTGGCGAAAGCATGACAACTTGTAATAAGAAGGTGTTGGAACGAGTGCAAAAACATATCAATAGAGATTCGGAACACTGCTCCTTTATAAAAGCTTCCAAGGGAACGATGGCTCAGGGAACGACTTATTAAGGTGGCAGCAACGTGGTGGGGCAGAAGGTAAACTCAGACCAGGGACCTCGTTGGGTTCGGGTTGTTGACATGGGTGTAACCCGTATGATCTGCGCTCCGGAAGTGGACAGGGCGAGAAATATTTATTTGTCGACCACCCACACTAAATCTTTACTTTACCAGCGCAGTACGCAATTTTTAATTTATAAGTGTTTCAGATGTTGCAGCTTACGCAAGGTATGCGAATTTGTTTACCTTTCATCCTGGTCTTTAACCGAGTCAGTTCGAAAAAACTACCATCGCTCCAATCAACCGGGGCACACCGGTGTTACACGGGAAACATGGTACACACCACTCACACCGCGTAGCCCTCAATCGGGCATCTGTTGACAGCCCGATGTGAATAATCACTTTGGCGATATCATTTTTGCGGCTTGCCAGAGAGTTTTGCGGACTGAAACAAATTGTTGAGTCCTCCCTCAGATGAAAGTTTGTAAACCTGCCGGAAAGGGCTATTGTGTTCCGCGGCAAACATCTTTGATTGGCTAGCTGTCTTCACCAGTGCTGACTACAGGTATCCTTGTGCTCGTGGGTACGGACCAGGTAAATCTCGACTTGAATCACTTTTGAAGGCAAGTCTCACCGACACTTCGGACGATCAACCATGTCTGACCCCATTACACACATTCGCAATCTAAGTTCCGACAAGATAAATTATATTGAGCAGCGCCGCATAGAGCAGCGCCGCATAGAGCAGCGCAACTTTATTGAGTACGCATTGCGGGCATCTTATCGCCAGATGTGCCACTAGCGCAATATTTGGTTGGAGTAGCTCACTTCATTCGGCGGAAAGGTGATGCATGATACCTTTGAAAGGCATGCGTACCACAAAGGCATCGGACGGTGGCGGGAGCTCGGATTCCCCTGAAATCTAAGCCACTTACGTGTTCAAACCATTGTTTGGGGACTCGTTTTTGACTTGGTATCACATCTTCCATGTGAGATACTGGGATTTAGACATTTTAGTCACAGCAGTGTAACGGCTCACTGATAGAAAGCCTTGTAAAACCTCACATGCGGCTCATTTTATGGCAGGATAAGAGTTTGTTCGATGATTGTATCAGTCTTTGCAAACGATTGTGTAATTTGGTAATGTGTGACGCCGTTTCAACAGCGTCAGTGGTCCCGGAACAACATCACGAGGTGAGGGCGTCGATCCACTGAGGCGCCGTATGTGCGCCCTTTTTTCAGCCATGACCGTCTTTCTTGCTAGGTCTTTGCCTGCTGCCTACCCTAATCATACAATCGCTTCCCTTTCATCCGAGTAGCCGGTCGATCCATATGGTGACACGTGCTCTATGATGACATTCCCGGCGCGAAATAAAACTGTCTCAGTTCAAGGTCTAAGTAGGCACAGAAGAAATATCCTCTAAAACTTGGGCTACATAAATTAAGCTGCCTAAGCGCTAGCCTAAGCTAGCATAAGTTGACCAAATTCTTTCGTCTCTTGTGTTTCCAGCGGTTATTACTTCTGAGACCCTGCGGAAAGTGAATCTTGCTTGATCAAGCATGGTCGTCTTTACTATAAGACCGGCAGACTTAGTACTGGGAACTGCCATGCTAATGTTTGAGAGAACCTGATGCCTCCCATCATTCCTTCATCCATTTAATCTCATGAATTCTTGGCAAAGGCGAGTGGTAGACCAGCCTTCAGAACAGCTTCTCGATCCTCATACGCCCTAGAGATAATACTTGTGTCGACACGTCCAGAGTCTCTCAAGTTCAGCGCACAACAGTTGTGACCATAGAAAATAGCCCAGTAGAAGGGAGTCCTGCCGCCATGATCCTGGGCATCGGGATCGATGTTGTGTATTACCAGGAGTCGGTCGATAACATCATAGCTTCCCTCTATGGCGGCGAAGAAGAGGGGTGTCCGGCCCTGGAAGTCGGGTTCGTTTGGATCGACCTCGTGCAAAAGGAGGATGTCGGCACACTCATCACACTTCGATTTGCAAGCGTAATGGAGAGCAGTACGACCTTTCTGGTCACGTTCGGTGACGCTGACTTTGCCAGTATGGATGATGTACCTGACGATATCATCTTGTCCGAAATTGGCAGCCCTGCTCAAGTATGTAAGAGCTCCCTGGTCTGCCAAAGGAACGCCTATCACTACATATTAGTCTACACACAACTTCGAGGATGAGACGGCGGGTATTGGGGATAACGTACGAGTCCAGTCGAATATTGAAAGGGGGAGGTTGATCAGTGCTTCGACGATCTTCTCACGGCCCAGCATAATTGCGCTGTTCAGGCAGTCATGTCCAAGCATGGTGCTAGATAGCTGGCTTCGGTATTCGGGATGGCTCAGAAGTTGGATGAAAAGAGCAGTGTCTCCGTCAGTGACAGCCGTCTCCATAGGGTGAAAGAGAACATCCATGGTGATGTGTTAATGTGATATGAACTGAGAAATCGAGATCTTTGGTGAAGAAGGGAAGATGAGAGAAGAATCCTCGGGCGCGGATGGCCTTTAAATAGTTGAGAATTTGTGTTGGCTGTGAATTCGTGCTCGCCGGATAGCAAACTACCATGAAGTTGCCAGTCTGCCGGTGCAAACACCTCGAATCATTGAATGGCATATTTGCTATTGAATGGCATAATGAGGGCGAAAACCAAACACCCCGAACAGATAAACTTAACGGCTTTGAGAAACAGATACAACTGCCAATGTCGTTTGCGTCAGGGTGCCAGAAGAGTTGGCCGCTGAGAGCATAAGAGACGAAATATTTTGGTCACCTTATGCTGTCTTAGGCTGGTGTTAAGGCTACCTTATTTCTGTACTCTAAGCCTTAGAGGATAATTCTTCTAATATCTACTTGGATTGAACAATAGCGGTTGTCACCAGCCTGAGCAATCTAATAAAGAGCAAATGTAAATGAGATGTTGAGTTAATGGCAATGTGTACCAATGCCGACGGAGTGAATAGAAGTACAACTACTAAACTCGAGCCAAAGAGAAAGTGATAGAATCTGTGCCGGAAATTGCCACGATCCAACCTCCCCGACTCTCTTTCACTCCATCAGCCTTGACATTCCACTTCTCAGAACCCGTCGACTCAACCCACATAACAGCTTGAGTCGCCTTTGGTGCGTCTTTCATCTGCGATAAAGTGACCTCAACTGTTCCATCCGCAGTGTCGAACGTAAACTCAGTGATGACTCCGATATCAACCGTTACCAAGATCTTCAATGGTCCGTTAAACACCCTCTTCCTCACAGCATCTCTCGGCTTCACTGTATACAAACTTCCATCCTTCGACAAGATTCCTCCATACGCAACCATACCAAGCTCTTCGTCATCGGCGACATAAGTACCCGAGTTGAGAACAGTACCGATCAAGCCACCGCCGTAATCACCCGTGATAGCATCCCACTCGAGCGTGTCGGGAAACGAGTGAAAGGCAGCGCTGGGAAATCCGTTTTGGTTGATGTTGGTCATTGGCGCGAAGGACCCAGCGTAGCCAGTTCGGAGGAGGTATGTGTCGGATGGATTGTCGCGGAATGCCGAGAGGAGGACTTGGGAATTGAGACCGGAGCCGTAGTGGTGGATTTGACGCTCGATACGTTTGAGCTTGCCTCCGTATCTTGCTGTAGTCAGTACCTGCGAGGCTCTCTAGATTGGTAAGGCTTACATGAAATCCCAGTAGCGACGAGCATTCCCGTTCCAGCCCCAGTGAGGGACATTGGGCATGTACCCCAAGACACTATCAATCGTCTTCTGCACCGAATCGTCAAAGCCAAAGTATCTGGAAGGTCAGTGAATCCCCATCGCGGCGTGCTTTTACTTACCTAGTCCAATAGTAGACACCTTCCTGTCCAGTGGAGTCCCAAGCCATCTCACTTCCAAACGGAATCTCTTGCGAGTGCCAAAGCTCAGCACGCTCCTTCATAGCACTCTCCACAGCCTGAGCGGAAGTATCATTGCCCTCGCGCTTCAAGTCAGCTAAGACCTCGCCGAACACTGTCTCGCCCATGAGACCAACATCGCGATACGATACGTCCTTCTGCGTCATCCGAAGAATGGTCTTCTGCGCTTGATCCAAGTACCACATCCATGGCTTTGTCGTCAGATCCGGGTAGGCTCGAACGATGCGGTACATAGACCAGTACGCCACCGTAACATGAACGTAGTTGTACGCTCGTTCAAAGCTAGCAGCTGACTTCTTATCCCAAGACGTCCAGGTAGTCCAGTCGATATCCTTGCTATAAGGATAATCCACTTCATTAGGCTCGTAGTAGAAGAGCGACTTGCGGACACCATAGTCTTGCGCTTGAAGTCTTCCCCAAATAGTCTCCATAACCATGTCATCAAGCTTCGCAACCTCTTCAGCGTTTGGTTGCAATACTTGTTTGAGAAATGCAGCGACATATGCTCCGGTGCCACCTTCATCGCTGAGTCCTGCGATCCAAACTCTTGGGTCTTGCTCAACGATGGAGCCTTTTTCGTAGTCGTAAGTCATGACAGATGGAGATCGCTTGAAAGGGTCTGAGGAGTCGTTGAACCAAGCTTTGGTGGTCAGGAAGTTTCCGAGGTCGTTGAGTGCTTCGGTCGTGGCCTTGGTGACAAAGTAATGCACGGTCTGCACCTTCTTGTCTTCGTAAGTGATGGACACACGAACACGACCCCAGGCGGAGGAAGATGAGGTAAGCGTATACTTTCCATCACCATCTTTTTTCACTTCGAAGGCGCCTTCAGGTGAAGCTTCGATGGAGTCGACTTTGTCGTCGCTTTTGAGAATAAGTTGCGCAGGAAGATCTCGTGGAATGATGTATCCCGGAACTCCAATCGCGACCGGTGTCCCAGTCTTGCGAATAGCCTTGTCAAAATCCCGAACAGACTCAGCCAAGCTAAACCGGACACCAAATTCCAGTGACTCTCCAGGTTTCAACAGCTTCGAAGATGGTTCATTCCAAGGCTCAACGTCTTTCCACTCTTTCTCCGCCCAAGCCTTGGTCAGCACCTGCCACTCATACAGTCCTTCAAAGGTCTGACTTCCATAGCCCGTTGACTCGAACCAAGGCTCGTCCAGATTTCGGTATGCCTCTAGTGGTGTTTTTGTTCCGTTCAGAGGTGTTACCACCAAGCCTTTCCCGGTACCCTTGACAGGCGCTACTCTGATATGGCCAGCGTCTTGGCCTATGTAGGGATCTGAAAGGGAGCAATGCGCTGCCATATCTTCAGCAGTTCTGTTGGTAAAGATACTGTTGAACTCGGCCGGGAATCCAAGGCTACCAATCTCGACCGTGTTGTTTCCTCCATTGGTGATGGTGAAGCGAAGGCCTAGATCACCATCCACGCCGAGCCATTCGCGCGTGATGTTCAGAGGACTATCCGGAAGCGTTGGTGCAACATTCGCAGCCGTGAGCGCTGAGGTGGAGGTGATATTCTTGACAGGCTTGCGACTTTTCGCAGAATCACCGCCTTTCCACGTCGTGTCACCCTCCCCGCGATAGCGATAGGTGATATCGCCCCAATGGTACTGCCCATTTTGTGAGCGAACGTCAATTCGATCAAATGGGAGGAAGTCGAATGAGTCGTCCGCCGAGGTCAGTGACACGAGAACCTGGGCGTCGCGAGCAATGCGGGCATTGAAGTTCTCGGTCTTGATATCGATGTATCCATTTTCCAGGCCGAGATCATCTCTCTGGGCTTGTACAATTGCAATACCGAAGGCGAGAATCCCGCATAATCGCTTGAAGAAGGCCATGATGATTCCAGCTTTGCATGTCGCAAACAGGCAGTCGAGTTGGGGACGATGCTGCCTTATACAGCCATCGGCGTGACAAACGTGCTGGGCATCGGGGTAAAGACAAAAGTGGTTGTACTCGTATTCGACATCGTCACTGACGAACATGGCAGCATTTTGGGTTGATCAATTGAGCCGTCTTGCGTGATTGGTACGCATGAAGGACATGCATCACCACGCCAAGATCACCGCGACTTAAATTCCGTACCATTGAGCTAATGGCCAGTTTGACCTTCCTTTTAGAAATTGGAAAATATCACAGTATCTCCCGCTGAACGATGATGCTCCCACGACTCCAGATCAAGTTTTCACAACGCACAGCACCTACAAAATGGAGCCAGAATCACACAGGCGGGAACAGGCAGGGCAAAGGAAACAAAAAGAGACATTGCAACCACTACATAACTTCTCTCGTCAATTGGCATTTGTTCTGTTCCACGTAGCGTCAAGTGGAGAAGAACTACAGTGGGAACCGGCAAAAAAGAAACATGCGGTTTGTGTGGATCGAACACACGACCTTCAGATATCGGTAGATGATTGAAGTTTGACTTCAGTCTGACGCTCTCCCAACTGAGCTAAACCCGCTTGTTGAAAACTTTGTAAATATTTGGGTACATGTACTGCATCATCCCGCTGTAGCAAATTTGACAGTCCCCAAGCCAGTCCTCTCGACAGCCCCCTCTGCAGCCCCCTCTGCAGCCCTGGCGTCAACAATCGCTGCCCTTCAACGCCCATTATCTCCAAATCTTTTAGCATCCTCACAAGCACACGGGCCATTTGGAGCACAGCTTATTAAACAAAATTATTTTGCCATGTACACAAACAATTGCTACCTGTTTTTTGTACTCTACAGATTGAGCGGAAAGCTCTTCTCTTTCACGCCACCATGTCTCTTCTCAATCTCCTCCAAACTGTACCCCTTCGTCTCACCCATGAACAGAATCACCATAACTGTAGTCGCCAAACTGCAGCCAGCAAACAAATAATATGCGCCAAACGATGACTTATCCAACAGCACAGGCGTGACCAAAGCGACGACATAATTGGCAGTCTGTTCAAACGTTAGCAAATGACATTATGTAGTGTCGGTGCTTGACTTACCCAGTTCGAACTCTGCGCAAGACTAGAAGCACTACTCCTCGTCCGTCTAGGCATACTCTCAACAACCCAAGTTCTAAACCCAATCGCCCAGGTAAAGCTGAACGCAATCGCAAACAGGTAAATGCAAACAATGACAACCCATCGACCAGGTCCATACTCAGGATGAACTTGTCCCGCGGCGTAAAGCGAGCCCATTATCACCATCAGCCCAACAATTAGTACACCGCCGAGAATACTCTGCATGCGCCGTCCCCAACGATCAGCAAAGATTGTAGCAGGGAGTGTAGCTGCGAGGATAACGACGGCGGAAACACCAGATGCCAGGAATGATGCTTTTTCGCCGCTGAGACCAGCTTGCGTGAAGAGGATGGGAGCGTAGTAGAGAACGCCGTCTATGCCGCTGAACTGTTGCATGCCCATTAGGAAGCACGCAAAAGCTGTACGATTGCGATATGGCGCTGAGAAGGCACAGCGGAAATCTTTGAAGGTGTGCTGAATATCTTGCCAAAGCGTTGTTTCGCCGTCGAGAGGTGTATCTCCATTTTGAGCGAGAAGTTCCTTTTCCTCGACTTCGTCGATGCCGAGTTGTTTGCATACAACTCTGGCCTCATCGATGCGCCCCTTGGAGAGGAGCCATCGTGGAGAAGGCGGTACGATGAAAGCAACCATTGACAGGAGGACCCCGAGGAATGCGACGATTGCTAATGGTAAACGCCATGTAACAGATGAATCGCCCAGTCTTGAAGTTCCGTAACAAGTGAAGTATCCAGTGACAATACCAGTAGTGATGAGAAACTGCGGCAGGGCCGTCATGATACCTCTCACTCTCGAGGGTGACATTTCCGAAACTTGCACATAAACATTACTCAAGAACAACCCCTCACCCATACCCTTGATAAGACGTCCAAAAATGAACACCCCAAGATACGGCGCACCGCATTCGATAGCCGCGCCGATACCGAAGATGATAGACCCAATGGCTATGAGTCTAACCTGCCCAAAACGGTGTGCAAGAGCTCCAGCGACGAGCGCTGTCAATGCTCCAGGAATGAGGATAGTCGAGACGATCACACCATGAATGGTAGCTGAGAAATCGCCGAACGTATCTTTGAACGAGGACATGGTCGTTATGGGACCGATACTTCCCGTATCCATTCTATCACGAATTAACATCAATTCTTCAACGAGGCACGAGAACATACCCGAAAAGGAACGCAACACAAGAAGTCGCGACACCAGCGGTCGCATACAAGGGAACTTTCACCATTACGAATTAAGTGAATATGATATTACTATCTCCCAACCACACTTCCACCGACTGCTCCCAACTTATATACCTACCTCACTCAATATTTTAAGCTTATCTTTGCAGTCGGTGTGATCAGACTTTTATTGTGGAACTACGGAGTGTTGAGGTGGTTCGGTCTACCTGTTTAGGAGACGATGGAGACGATGGGTCTTGCGGAGTTTCCACTTTGGAAATAAGGTGTGTGTTTTCTGGGGCTATTATTAGGAAAATTTGAGGTGGACTCGGCTTGGATGCCTTCGGAGTGAAAACTCGGGTCCGATTTCTCGGAGTGTGAGAATTACTCTCGGGATGGCTACCGGTTGTGGATACGATAAGAGAACGTACTTTGGAATGAGAATTGACACACCAGACACATAAGCCATGACATCTTGGACTTGATACGATTGCACCATTCTTCTGTAGATTGGAAAAGACACCGAGTGGCTTGTTATGATGGCTTGATTGCTAATAATGTCTGGACTCCCAGCTTTCCAGCCTCCTCAATCTCATACCGGTCATCATCCCGAGTCTTACTGACCCGAAGGACCTCCAAGATGACAATTCCTAAAACACGATAACCAATCCTTATTATCCGCCAGCGTCTGATCCCACGGATCGTGTGTATCATAAACAAGCCTCCTCGCCTCTGTCTGGAACATCTCATCCGTCGGCATGATGCCCACACTGATTTGCTGCTGTGCATACTTTCCTAAATGATATGCCAGAAATTCCGGAAAAGATAGCGAGTTGACATCCTTCGCTGTAGACTCCATTTGTTGAGGTGGCAACTCTTCAAAGACCCTTTTTGCTGCTTCCGCTTCGTCCCTCGCGTTCTTGACAATTTGCAATAAATGATCCTTCGAGCTGGGATCTGTAGCCGAGAATGGGACGGGTGCTCGCTCTTCTGCTGCGATCATATATGGGGCCAGGGCATTTGTGACTCTTGCTTTGACATGTGGTTCGAAATCATGCTCGCCTTTCCAATCTTCCATCGTATCACCTTTTCGAAAATGTTTCGCAAGATGTTCCACACGCTCTTGCCACGTCTCCATCCTGATACTACAAATCCCACAGCGAGATTTTATAGGCGGTCCTTCGACTTTCCAGGAATCGATAGCAGGTAACGTCTTGATGTGGTGGACCAGTCGTAGATGTTGAACAAGATGATCTTTTCGACGGAAGATGTGCGGTTTTTCGTCGTTTTGACAGCTGGCGTGGTTATGCGTTTCGAGATGTTCTGCGCTGGGATTGAGTTGATTGCAATAAGCACAATGACTCTGTCCAGTATCCGGTGATACAACCGTTCCTCCAAAAGGCGTACATCGCCATCCTTGTAGATCCAAATGAAGCGACTTCTCGTGTCTCGCCCAATCATACTTGCTCTTGAAACTATCACAGCAGAATGTACACGGAAATCGTCTTTTCTCCGTTATCTTGCTCTTTGCAGAACCCCGCTTCGACTTGGAAACTCGTCCCGTCCTCCGTCTTGCAGGCGATCCGACAGAAACATCAGAAACACTGGTTGCACTACCTATAGACCCCGCGCGACTCCCAACACGGCTTTTTCCCAAACTGCCTGCTGAAGAGCGTTTGCGTAGTGTTGTTTTTGAGAGGGCGTCGGCTATAGCGGATAAAGAGGCTGGCTCGGCTTCCGGTGGCGAATCTTGCCATCTCTGCATGGGGTCTTGTGCTTGTGTTCTATCGCGCTGGAGGTTCGTGTGGGGTATTGAGATCGGTTGGCTTGCTGGACTGCGGAAGTATGTGCTTCGTTTTCGTGGGAGGGTATGTTGTTGGGTTTCGAGGGGTGGAAGACCTGCGAAACTGTTTGTGAATGGAGGGCCGGTCAGCGCAGGTGTGCTAACGCGCTCGTCGGCTGTAGCGAGTGGTGAGATGTCGCGACTCGTATCTGTTTGCATTGAGGGTGGTGTTTGCCATTGTTGAAGATCTAGCGCTGGGTCGAGCCAGAATTCGTCATGTAGGCTGTTTTGGAGGTTTGTTGAGAGGTCGAGATTGAAGTCGTCGGTAAAGAAACTTTGTTCGACTGGGAAGGGATTGTTTTGTATCGGAAATGGGTACCCTTCCGTCAAGGTATCGAATTGTGGTGAGAATTCATCCGGAGTCTGTTTGTTCGCAAGTCCGAGTCTTGCAAAATCAAGTTCCGAGAATGTCAAGACTGGTCACACATTAGCACACTTCAATTTGGTGATGCGAAAGAAAAGGCTTACTGTCACCGTCAAGGTCATCTCTCGGTGCGTTGGAAGCCATAGCGATGGCGATGTTGATGATGAGAGGAGTTGCGATTGGCAACTTTTTTTGGTCAGACGCCTTCCAAAGACTCACAAGTCCGAGAATAACGGACTTTCCGGAGTCGGAGTAAGACTAGCAATTCCCCACCTTGGAGTCTAGACTCATGCCGATCAGGGACCCATACCAGCGGGGTGAAGTTGGCCGATCGAAAGACAGTTGATTGCCCGAATCCTTCTTTCTGGGCAATTCTTTGAAGGAGGATTATAAGTTGCCTTTCACGGCTCATGTGTCTCTTTCCTCCCTTGCGTTGAGACCTCTTGTCGGAGTCATCACTCTGTGAAAATGAGTCTTATAGAATGAGGGGCTGCGAAACATCGGCTGGTAGCACAAGTCGATGTCATTCATGATGACAAATACGTTCCTATGTCATGATAAGGGCGTATGGATTGACATTTCATGTCAGTAGAGCTGTAGTCACAGCTTGATTGATGCATGGTGATGAGGGTATACTGGGATCAAACAAGGCACGGAGACAGCACGTCGGTCATCAATGAGCGCATAGGCCCCGGTATTTATAATAGAAGTTCATAATTAAATTCCCTATCTGTTTTAACTTCAAGAAGTGATCAACGTGGTCTTATTGCTGTAGGGCGCAGTTTTATCATGAAGATAGAAGGCTTCCCCGGGCTTGGCTCGGTAAGAGTTCCCGAGCTACCAAATCCCGATCTTAGATCACAATGATAAAAAGGAATAGTGCTTCTTGGTGTCATCATAAATTACTTTCAGGGACTTTTTACCTCTTCTTCTTTGACAATCGAAGTCCTCCGGCTGGCTGTCAAAAGGTGAGAGGTTACAGTGGTGAACAGAGCTAGTGCCAATTGGAGATGACGCTTGCTGTAGGGCGTGGAAGTCGGGACAAAATCGGAGCTGTTTATTTCCGGCAACTCGAAAGCTTCCATGAGAACAACCATTCTATTCGTATGACTCCATGAAGTTTGTGTTGATTCATGCCAATTCCTCTACGGAGGGCCAGTTGCCCAGCAATTTTCGCGGTGTAGGATTCTGTCCGACGCGTGCTCTCAGGATGCTGCCTCTGCCTTATCCTCAGCCTTCTTAACAGCATCAACCTGAACGATCTCATGCTCCAATCCCCCATCCTTCTTATCAATAACCAAAGCCGTCAACTTCTTCCCATAAACACATCCAGAGTCCAATCCAAACGTATATCTCGCGACAGCCGGATCCTCACCAACCTGTATACCAACACGAGCATCATGTCCATAAACGACAATGCTCCTTTCCTCAGCATCCTCAATAGTATTCTGCCATCGATTCCAAGCATCAATCCACCAATCACCCTCTCGACTCTCTAAAGGAAAGCCGATAAGACCTTCTTTGTACTGTCCGGTGAAACCTTCGCCGTTCTTGATAACGTCTGCCATCTTGGCTAACTGAGTCTTAATCTCTTCATCCGATGCGGATTGGAATGCTGCGTAGCGACGGACACGGCTCTTTGCGCCCTTGATCATGTCGGCTTTGATAGCTTCGGGGGTCTCAGCGTCGGGATCAGGGTAGACGAGACCACGCATATTCATAACTGCCCAAGGGTCTTGTTCCTCGAGGGGAATCTGAGGTACAAGGCCGCCGTGGGCAACAATGAGTGTTCCGGCATTCCAAGGTGCAGCAGTAGCTTCTCTTGGTAGCTTGATGCGTAGAATCAACGGTTGTGAAGCAAGCCATTTGATCTGTTCATCGGAAAGACTAGCCGCGGTTCCAAAGTCGCTCGCCGCCATGTAAGGCTTCAAGTCCTCTCTCGACAACGCCTTGAGATCATCTCTCGTCGTGGCAGGAACTGCTTGGTCGCCCTCGCTCTTCTCCTTCTCCTTCTCAGCCTCCGCATTTAAACGATCCCATCTCTCAATAATCGCCTTATCTTCACCTCTCTTCGCAGCGCTATAAGCAGCAAGAACACGATCTTCATTATTTCCTCTTATCGCAAGTGCATCAAGATGCATAGCCAGTTGCACGACGCCAGGGCTGTCGGGACCCTTGTTGATCAAGTCGCCGACAAAAATGAGTTGATCACCGTTATTTTTGTCGTACGAGACTTTATCCAGTAGGTTCTTGAGCTCGGGAAGATGACCGTGCACGTCGCCGACGATGATGAGTCTGCCTGTGAGTTTGACATCTTGGACGTGAGTTTGTAGACGGTGCCATGAGGTTGAGGTGGAAATTTGAAGGCCGGAAAGCTGCTCTTGCAGCGTATCTTGAGTCGCCATCGCAGATGTACTATTCAGGTGCTCTGATTCTGATTCTAAAAGATGATGGAAGTATGCAAAACAAGAGAAATTTTTCGTAGCTACTTATGTTGTGGTGGTAACACGGAACTTGGTGGCGAGGCCTCATTGATGAGCTACCGATACAGTCATCGGGCGCAGCCGCGCAGGCGGCGAGGTGGAAAAATCATCCGCAGCACAGCAAGGCAGACTGGGTACTGCATCTACGGTACTGGGGACGTAATAGCGACGACCATTTCAAGTAAATCAGCAAAAAGGCGCAGTGGCAGAGTGGTCTAATGCGATAGACTAGAAATCTATTCTCTTCGGAGGCGTCTGTTCGAATCAGGCCTGCGTCGCCTGACAATTCGGGACTTTGACCAAGTCCATCTTTTTTTCCTTTAGTATGCTACGGAAAGGAACTTCTTTTTGCCATGGAAGAATGTGCTTGATACACTTGCTAAGATAGGTAGGTAACAAGAGTTCGCTAGAATGGGGAAAGTATAATGATACCAACTTGTTATAATGGGGAAATTACATCTTACATGATAAAAGGCTTCATTAGAGCCAATCTCCCATCGTGAACTCATACCTACTCAGACTGGTGGATTGGTAGACTTCACCTTTTGACGTGCCGCTAAATCGGATCTCCATAGCCACTAGCGGCGCCAAACAAGCCCCTCGCATACGATTCCGGCCGGCATCGTTACCTGTCATCCCAAAATCTAACCCAGCTCAAGCTCTTGCGACCGTTCTTGTAACGTGGCTTGGCAGAGTGCGGACAAACGCGCTGAGAATAGCCCAACAACGTGCCAATTCGTAGATTTCAGGGTTCGAGACACACTGGCTTATGCTTGCATTCCAAACTGCCTTTTGAGCCTTTCAGCCCTTGAGATGAGAACGTGGTTTTTCGAGATGGGTAAAATTGCGAAAAGCAATGAGGAATGCGGGTTCAATCCCTTTCGTCAATGTGTTCTGTTGGTGGCGCATCACACAGCATCTCCCTGATCGGTGGCGCATGTATGCAATTACTAAAAGGCTGTGAACTGGATGGTATGTGGCTTGATGCAGGGGGATTATCTGATATGGTGGTTAGTTCATTGGTATTTTCAATCTAACGGGAAGTCTAGCCAGGAACGATCTAAGTTCCAAGGGCGCAATTGCTGCTGGTCTAGACTACAAAGCTTCTAGACATCGGGGTATCCGCCAATGATGGTTATAAGAACGTACAGTATCCCCTGCGTGTTCGGTGTTGGTTGTGGGTGTTGCACAGATAAGCTTCCTTCAGGTGAGTTCATTGATTGCTGCCGGGTTGAGACAGTGAGTATGCACGATCGACAAACATGACATTGAGTGTGTTGCACAGGTCCTATGTAACATGGCAATCTCAACAGGACTGTGATTCGAGTCTCATACTGACTGTCTTAGGCAGATATTAAGGCGAGAGACAGCCGGAATTACTCACGCTACATCCTAGCTCTTGCTCGCGGTTCAAGATGTCACACTTTGGGCGGCTCCGAGAGAGCAAAAACATTCGTATCGCTCTGGTATCATGCGTCCTGTTCTACGTCATTGGCATGCTCTTTTACACGTATCGGTTCCCAGCCTTCACCTACGTCGAACAACCCACATCTTCGCCGCCACGATCATCCCTCGTCAAACCAGACAATGTCACAGTCAGCGCCATCGTCTTCTATGGCCGACAAACTCGAGTCCAGGTCATGAAGTGCTACATCGAGCGCAACCTGGTAGAAAACGGAGGGTGGCTCGACGAAGTTCTTTGGGTAGCCAACACATTCGACCCCGTCAACTTACGATATCTTGAAGAAATCATAGCTTCGAATCCACGATATAAGAAGATTCATCCCCAGGAAATTGCTGGGACGTATACATATAAGCATATCTGGAAATTGTTGGACCGGGGGAAGTACTACGTCAAGATTGATGACGACATTGTACGTTCAGGGTCAAATGTCTTGCTTCGCTAAGTACCTACTAATTGCTTCTCTGGTAGGTTTGGATCGACGACGACGCTATCCCTAACCTCGTCACGCGGAAGATCGAAAACCCGAACGACTGGGTGGTCTCGGGTAACATCATCAACAACCCTCCCTTGGGCTTCTTCCATATGCGAATGGGCGCTATACATCCATACTTCCCCGAGCGATTCAAGCCGCTTGATGTCAACATCTCCTGGGGGACGGACTATTGGAAACCTTCATCACATCCTTTCTGGGATGGGCCAGCCAAGTTCAACTGGGGTCTTGAGAGAAAACCCCCAACGTGGGGTAAGCATAGGTGGTTGAGGGTAGCTAACGATAGTGCTCTATATCAAACACCCGCTGCCAAACTCAAGTACGAAGTCTGGGGCGATAGCTACAAGAACTGGGCCATCGCTTCCCAGATGCACATGTCCCTATTCGAAAACATCGAAAAGAACCAACTAGATCTATACAAATTCTCCAAACCTTGGGTCATGTACGATGATCGTATCCGGATAAATTTTATGTGCGTCTACAGCGACGACATCCTAAACACGGACCCAGAGAACTGGCCCAACAACAAAGGAGATGAAGACATGCTCGTCCTCGACCTCCCTAAGAAACTCCGTCGTCGTAAGTAGCCCCTGAGCGACAGACCATTCTTATGACTAACATATTATGCAGCTGTCGTGATTCAAGGTAACGCATTAGCCGCGCATTATCAATACACGGATCAGAGGCCGCTCAAGTCTACAGATATCTTACCGAGATATCATTCCCTGGCTGAAGACAGGTACTGTTTAGGGGAAAAGGCTTTTCGGCCCGCTGGGCAGGAAATGAAACAAAGATCGCCTCAAAATGCTTAATGTTTTACTCAATGATTATTTATTAAATATGGAGTCTGGTTTTGATAACTGCCTCGTGATGGCCTTGCAAGTGGGTAAAAGATGATGTTCCCTAGGGCTTAGCTGTCAAAATAAGTTCCATTTTAAGCAAGCATCAGGTGGTCAGCTTATTTCGTCTATTAGGCTCTTGACGACAAATTCTTCCGACGCCCTAACACCCGGTAATAAAGCCCACGCGGCACGTTTGACCATTTGTCCACTTACGATACGACCTCTGTGGTAATTCCCATGCAAATTATCATCATCGGGTGTTCTTGAGGTTTCTAGTGGTCTTTTCGGCTCGCTTACACTGGCGAGAAAAACACTAATGCACCGGGGACTCGGGAACCAAGACGCTATGCCTGAGCGCAAAGCGGCTGAGAAAAAAAGGGGAATTGGTCGATCACTAACTAGTTTTAGCCGAGAAATGGGCAGATTATTTGCTTTTGAGAAAAAGTTGATATATCAGATTTGAGCTGGAAATGAGGTTATTTTGAGGATCGACATGACTCTGCGCTGCCGGTAAGCGTTGAAGATCTGTGGATATGAGCATGGAGATGGAGTCATGTGCTTTGACGAAGGATTCAGTGGACAGAGGTCTGGAATACGAATATGCTCTTTCGGATGTAGGGCTCTCGATATCCGTGAGGGTATGGCTCTTTGACCATCAGTGAGGCTCGAGAGAATGATGACTGGCTGACATGCGTGTACTTTGTTGAGTCGTTATGGTTGGGCTAACGAGTGAGCGTACTGAAGTGGCGGCAGAGTAGAATCAACGTCGTGATATGGTGGTTTCATTATGTACATTGTGACGGCATTCACACTCATTCATGGGAAACGATGGTATTGTGAGCGAAAGTTATGCTTGGTATTGACTAGAAGAAGATATTATTTTAAGATGATTTGAGGTCATGCCCCGGCTAAGTCGACAATATGCTACCATTTTACCCGACACTACGCCTTTCGAGAGTGTGTCACCGTCCATCGAGTCTCGACGTTGATCGCGTTGTTGCGATCCTCAGACGATCCGACAGTCAAGTTCTTTTCCGACCCTGACTCGTCAGGGAATCCTGAGACGCTGTATCCGTGCTGGAGCTTGTCTTGGGGGCGGTAGTCGTCCATCTCCCAGCTTGACAGATTGGGGTCGCGGATGACCTCAGGAGGGGGGGCTGCGCTGCTGGCGCCCGTTCGGCTCTGGTCGCGAAATCCGGTGCTTCGAGAGTTGGAGTATTCGTCGAGGCGGGAACCGCCCATTCGCTTCTTGTACTTGGCGTAGAAAGGGCGCAGCATGGGAATGCTGACGCAGAGGATGGCCAGATTGGGTTCGAGGATGAAGAGGAAGATGGTCGTGGGCATGGTTCCGGTGATGTTGGTGTCGAGCTCGACGCTCGAGATGTAGATGAGTCGGAAGACGGCGCAGACGACGCAGCTGGGCAAATTAGTGAATATCCTTTGCAACTGTACAAGAAATACTTACGCAAGACCGAGAGCGAAACAAGAGGTGATACCGATCTTCTCTGCACGTCTTGTCTTTAAGCCCCAGACGCTGTGCATGGGTAAAGCCATAATGATCAAATCGCCAACAGCGTTGGTGGCAATCAACGACTGGATCATGGGCATGTATTGACCTCCGCAAGTAAGAGGCGCCTCCCACTGGGCCTGGACCGGTGAACAAAGGAAAATGCAAGCGCCGAGGTAGGAAATCCACCACAATCCGACAAAGGCGAGAGAGATCTTGGAGGCTCTCTGCATGAAGGTGGTTGGAAAGACGCGGATGAAGAAAGCAAGCATACTTGCTTTGACAGCGGCGAGAAGGGTGACGTAGATGATTTGCATGCAGAATGTCAACTTCAGAATGAAAGGTACGTTGACCATAAGCTCTTGGTGATCTGCGAGTCTGTATCCATTTCCAACAGGCGCGAAGAGGCCTTGACAGCACAGCATTGCTACACCCAGCGGCTGGAATATTGTTAGTTACTGATACCATTGAACATCAAGTGATGATCACCAACCGTTGAGAAAATAACGAAGTAGTCATCCCATCCAAGACCAGGTCCCATAAGCCGTCCGACGACCCGCAGCCCGACAACGAAGAGGACCAAAAGAACGATGATGCAGTTGATGGCGAGCTCGGCCACGACGAAGCCCAGTATGGGCAAGAAGACCTGCGCGGACGAGTCCACCGGTGGCGCCGCAGCAGCAGCATCAGACATGGTGGGCGATATTGCGGGAAGACAAGCAAGAACAAAACACTCAAATCGAAACACAAGACAACCGGGGGAGTGTTAAAATATCACAACCAACATCAATCAAGCAAACATGGGGAGAAAATGACGAGCAAGAGCTAAGGGTTACCCCAATGTTCCTTATATCAATTCCAAGGACGAGGGAAAAAAGGAAGGGTGGTATTCTGGGACAAGGAACAGTAAAATGTCCTGTCGATCATTGATTGGGATTCACTTCCTTAGCTTGCGGAAGCGAACGGCTGCGGCGCACACGTAGAATTAGAATGTCAGGATTGAAGAGGGGAAAGAAGAAAGGAACCTGCATTAGTCTACGGATAGCCACTATTTCTCTGCAACAACGGTCATTAGGACGAACTAACTGCCAAAAAGAACCGTACGACTGCGCAACTTGGACCCAGTAATCTCTTTGCCACGGGCTTGTTCGTTGGGAGGGATCATGCGAGTATCCGTACCCGAGAAACCCTTTGGCACCGCGGGCGCGGATTCTGAGACCAAGCAGGGGTTTCCCGGGCAGGGGAGAGAGAAGACTGAAGAGTCTTAGTCTACGGATCCAGGGTGGAACAAACTTGGCACGATTAACCCTTATGAGTGGTAAAACGACGGATATAACGAGTAATTGCCCAAATTGCCACACGTGAGTCAAGTAAAACCCCAAGGTGCCGAGAAGTCAAGGATTAGAATCCTTCCAGACTCAAGAAAAAAAGAGACGAGAAATAACGACAAAGCAACCACAGTTCAGCTGGGTGGGAAGTCTGAGCACCAGCGCCCGGGCACTGGTACCAAGAAAAAGCAAGCAAAGTTCCATGCAGAGGCGAGCAAAAAGGAACACGCGATCGCATCGCATGGCAAACAGGCCATGGTGATTGGAGCCCAAATGAACGTGACGGTCCACTGGGAAAGAGACGCTCTGTTTGCTTTTCGACCTCTGACTTTCTTGACTCGGCAACTGCAGCATAACATTACATCGAAAATGGGCACGCCGTAAAATATGCCGGGGCTGACTAGTGGCTATCAAACATACGGGTAATCCTGGTGGGCAGCACTCTAGCAGCTATGCAATTGATGACAAGCAAAGCACTTGCTAGACCAGTCTAACGATGAGCTATCCTAATGCAGCCTTACAGACCTGAAAGGCTGAACGAAAAGGGTAGTTCTTGAGAACAGACATTGCGGAGAGAAGAGAGTTCAAACGGTCTTCCCGAAGGCGCAAGATTTGGGCGGTTGAGATTGCAAGTTACTGCGGACTAGAGACGACGGATGGTTGTTGGTGCCCGTGGCTAAAAGACTCCTGGACCACTTGGCGAGCAGGGTCAAGGTCTAGCGTCTCCAGTCGAGTCCACATAGTGTTGGAGGATTTCAGTTGAGAACGTTGCAAGCTCAGCCCATTTGGACTAGACTCCAAAAAAGAGGGGACACTCACTAATTTAGCGTCGGCTCTGCCTTTTGAGCAACATGTTTACAGTGGTTGATGCCCTAAAAGTATGCTGCAATCCTGCATAAAAAGCAGAAGTTGGCCGACTCACGACTCATGACGACGGCGGCGCTAGAAATTTAGAGAGCTCATTTAGTTCTCAACGGTTTCTCAGTAGTGAAACGAAACCGGCCGTATCTTCAGCAACGGCTCTTCTAGTGTCGGATGTCAAGAGACAAAATTGGTAGCAGCGTTGGATTGAGTTTCGGAATTATCGAGATCTTAAACTGCACGATGCTAGCTCTCGAAACAACCCAACCGTCTGACGTGCTTCTTTCTTACCTTCCATTATGCAACCTTTCGCCCGCCACTTTTTCAGGGGGGGAACACTGTCTTGGCTTGACCAGGTTTACGGTGTCCTTACAAAATCCTCCCGTTTCTACCATGTGTGCATGAAAGGGGAACCAACAGAGACAGAGAGACTTGGGGGGCATAAATGGGGGTCCCCCCTCCCATAGACCCTTGAACCTGACCTCAAACACTCGTCGGAGATGGGACCAGCACGAGCCAACGGAAAGAGGACACAATAGATGACTAGTCCACATGAGGAGTGGACAAGAACAGAAATTAATAATGAATTGTAATTACGGTAAGCTCGTCTCTCTACCTTTATAAAGGATTAGTCTTGATCGCAAACCAAAGTCCCAACTGGGAAAAAAGCAAAATATTTCTTGGTTTAGATCCTTCCCCCACTCTCCACCAACCATATCTCGTCCAGCTCTTCTCGCTACGAGCTTCCGCGAAACAATAACCCATCTTTTCCATCAACTAAACTTTTCGGTACTACTACTGTATCGCCTCGCCTCGTATCACTATCACTATCACAAACATAATACCATCATCACTCTGTCATCATGTCTGCTCAGCACACTACCAAGCAATGGATCCTGGCCAACAAGCCCACAGGGGAGCCTGTCCTTGAAGGCCCTGACGCCACCTGGAAGCTGCAGACCGTCACCCTTCCCGACCTCCAAGATGGTCAGATCCTCGTCAAGATCCAGTACTTCTCCAACGACACTGGCCTGAGGAACTTTATGCAGAGCACTGTCGCCCCTGAGCGCTTCTATGTCCCTACCGTCCCCGTCGGCTCGCCTATGCGATCCGGCATCATCGCTGAGGTCGTCGAGTCCAAGTCCGACAAGTTCAAGGTTGGCGATCTCTGCATGGATTTCCATCTCGGCATCTGGAGCGAGTATGCCATCCTAGAAGCCGAGAACTCCCAGCCTCTTGCTCCCCTCCCCAATGGTCTCCCTACCACTCACTTCCTCGGTGCCTTTGGCGCCTCTGGTCTCGCTGCTTACACTGGTCTGTACTACGCTGGCGAGGCTAAGCCCGAGCACACCATCGTTATCTCTGCCGCTGCCGGCGCCACCGGCTCCATGGCCGTCCAGATCGCCTCCAAGATCCTCAAGGCCAAGCGCGTTATCGGAATTGCCGGTTCCGATGAGAAGTGCGAGTGGGTGAAGAGCATCGGTGCCCACGAGTGCATCAACTACAAGTCTCCTACCTTCCTAGAGGATCTTAAGCGCGTTACCCCCGACGAGGTCGATGTCTACTTTGACAACGTCGGCGGCTTCGTCCTCGACGCTATGCTGACCCGCGTTAAGCGCCACGGTCACATTGCCGTTTGTGGCGCCGTCAGCAGCTATAACTCTGATGAGCCCATGGCTCTTAAGAACTGGTTCGAGCTTATCTCTTCGCGTATCAACATCCGTGGCTTCATCATGCTCGACTACATGGACAAGGTCCCTGCCATCCTTGGCGAGCTTATTGGCGCCACTGCCGACGGCCGCATCAAGCTTGAGGCTGCCGAGACCGTTATTGAGGCTCCCATTGAGAAGCAGCCCGAGACTTGGATGAAGCTCTTCACTGGTGTCAACCAGGGTAAGCTCCTCACCAAGCTCATCATTTAAGATATATATGGGGAAGATATTTAGTCAGTGGATGATATAAGATAAGAGTCGATGATTTTACGGCAGGCATTTGCATATATAGAGGCCACTGAAAATAGACTGGCATAAGAACATACAATTAGACCCCTCGGTCTCACTGTGATACTGGTCTGTCATCGCTGTAGCTTCGCACGTGGAGCATAAGGTTTGAACTAAGCCCGAAAACCGTTGGATGCGGCCGCAGGATTATCTTCGCGTAGTTTCTCTCGGTACAAACTCCACAAGAAACCAGATCTGATACGTGATACGTCGTCCGTTGAAACTGTCATCCTTCCTGATGGAAACACATGAAACACCCAACCCATTCCCCGGGAACCGCTGTCATCCCAAATTTGCTAACTGGACCCAATAAAGTTTCTCGGGCCAAAGGATCAAAAAGGGCCAGTTCATCCGCTTCGCATCCTACTACTGCAGGGGTCCTGGACCTGCAGAAGGATTCCATACCTTCCCTCTCACAGTGGAACTCCGCGTGTCTTGACGTACATGAATCCTCCTGTAGGCAAACGGCGCTGTCCATCAAACTTTCTAGATCTGGTCAAGGATCTCGTTCCTCATGCCAATCGTTTGGGACGTTGTTAGAATCCTTCGTGGAGATTTTCAAGCTATGTCCAACATTAACTGTTTTACTATAATCCGACATTCCACCGAAGCGGAAAATTATCTGCATTCTGTTAAGAACCAGGTCGGGATGTGGGCGGTTCATCTTATTCCGGATGTTACAGTCGCAGTTTGAGAGCGATCTTAACCTCTCGCTGGGCTGATATCAGCTTGGGCTTGTAATTGTGAATACGACCCAAGGCTTTTGAAGATCAATTATCAACCCCGCTTGCGCGGATTTCTTGTTATCAGATTGAATTTATCGTTGATCGCGACGCCCAATTTCGCGCCGCAATGGCTATCACGATGTAATCTAGTAGCCAAGAGTCAAATCTCGCATAACGCAAAACGATTATACTAGACTGTTATAGCAAGCAGGCGACTGTCTTTGCCAAAGATGTCTTCCCCGCTTTGATAGGGCTTTCATCTCGCGGTTGCTTCAGTCAGAGTACTTTACCAATCTACAGGTAAACCATATTCTCCCGGATTCATATCCGACACTCGCATAAGCTCCAATAGCGGCATGCGCCAAGAGATCTACTTGCTGTGCCTTACAGAGATAGTCAGCACCTCGGTCTATTGTCGCAAAGTTTTCGTAATTATTATTTTAGATTCGTCTTGGCGAGATTGAGGGTTTACCGTATCCCTTTCGTTGGATAGCAAAACGAATAGCCATTTCCTAAACTGGTGGCCTGTGAGCAGGATTCTTGGTACGGATGGAGTTGGAGCTTCCTCCAGGGTAAGGGAAGGCTCAACATGAGGTTTAAACCCAATGGCAATGGTAACAAAATCTATCAGAAACTTAACCATATCTTGCATCATCTGGGACATGTAGCTAAATTGACGACGGACTAATAATGTAATCTTGCTTCGGGATCTTAGATGGCTTGTTCTGGAAATACGTACCAAGTCTCGTCCTGCTTCACAATCGACGGAAAGTGATTGATGGTTTTTTTTGCAATTTGGAAGTATCCGAACAGCTTGGAATTGGCAAGTCTCAAGTCTTCAGAATCTAATTAGCCAGCTTGAATATTTGCTCTGGGTTTATTGATAATAAGAAGATGCTTCTCTATCCCTTTGCAAATCCAGATACACGCTTGAACAACTCGGCCGGAGAACGATAAAGCCTTAACAGCTTGTGGTATAGAAGTTGTGGAGCGCTGTTAGCGAGGTAACAGGAAGCTCCATGGCATCTTATCTTATCATCTGATCGACCGATAAGAGACTTTCCTTTCCACCAAATTAGTTCGAGATAAGAAGTACCGCTACCGATAGGCTTCCATGTCAGAAGAGTTAGATGCCAAATCATAAGAAACCGAATCAGCTGATCGTCTTGAGCAAATAGCATTGATACGACTTTATCTCAGTAGACCAATTTCTTTTGTCTACTGGTCCGATATTACTGCTGTTATATCGCGTGTTCATTCTTTGCTTTCAATCTGATAACTCACATTACTCAACTTTCCTTGTCCAAAGCTGAAAAAAGCACCCTGCCCATAATCAAATCGGTAAGATTCACCATGCGACGTTGAGGAATTTGGGTTTGAACGCTGTTTCAGCTGAAGACACTCATTCTAGATGACTGAATTGAAGCCTATAATCTGCATCATGACCTCGCTTTGCACTTCCACAAAAGCTCGCCGTCCCATATCAGAAACATACCTCAAATTACAACAATATTTAAAAGCAAATACCGTCATTCAAACGTCTTTGAACCACCCTGAAGAACCACAATTCCCCATGTTTTGGTATTGGTGTAATCACTAATGTGTAAAGGATCCAAGTGGCGTACGCCACAGCAGATCTCTCCCCTGTTTCCCTCATAGCGCAGCCAGGTACCTGCATTATCACTCCCACTCTCAGCCCATTTCGTGTGATTAACTTCCCGTTGGAATGAACGGTGACATGGAATTCCTCGCTAACAGCCTTTGAGACAGGATCGATCCGTCGAGGCCTGGGCGTGCTAAGCCAGGAACGTAGTAGAACATGTCTTAAATGCTCCGGTGACGGTTTTTAAAATTGACTTGATTCCCATTCCCGTCTCATTCTCTTTAGTCATTTCTCTTCGAGAGTCTGAGAATGATTCATCTACTTTTGCTCTGCTTGGCGGGACTCGCGACAGCCTTGTCTGTAACAGATGTCCCGTCATGTGCAGTAAGTCTATATGCTGTTTCTGATCTCCCAGCTAACAGGTTGAAAGATACCATGCCTTATCCAAATGCTCGATCCGTCAAATGGCACAAATACCGACATAAAGGCGATGTGCGATAACCACTCTTCCTTCCCGACCGAGGCGATGAACTGTGTCACTAGCAACTGCAACGTTGAAGAGATGAGAGGTAGCGCTTCAGTGCTCTAATGCGACTTGGCTAATACTGCGCAGGTCTGATGGAGTTTGGCGTAGAGTTCTGCAATATGCCTCTGCAGGATAACCGCCAGATGTATCGAATTGTCATCATTGTATTTACCACGCTGGCGATGTTCTTTGTCGCCCTCAGAGTAGCCTCCAAGTTCATCACCAAGAGCCCCTGGGGACCAGATGATACATGGGCAGTCATTGCATTTGTACGATACTTTCTCTTGCCTTTGGCACCATGCTGACATGAAACAGGTATTCTTAATACCCTTAACTGTCTTTATACTACTGGGTAAGTTTTGGTCACCAACATCCCGTGATTGTGTCGCGGCTTATAGCTGTTATTCATCAGCAATACAACATGGCATCGGCCTTGCTCTTCCTTTATTCAGTCAAGACAACATGAAGAAGGCTATCAAGGTAAATAAATCTGATATAATCTAGGTTCTGTGTTAACTTGAAGCAGGAGATAGTTATTGTGCATACGATGTACCTGTGCGCCTTGGCTGCAGCAAAAAACTCGATCCTCTTTTTCTACCTCCGCGTGTTTCCAGACAGCCGATTTCGAATTGTAGTCTGGGCGACAATCGCCTTCAACGTAATATCCACAATTGTCATTTCCGTCCTCAACTTTACTGTTGGGGGAGCTGTGGGTAATTTACTAAATGTGAAGAACTTGAGCACTCTTGATCCGGAAGACTACGTACCGAGCATCAGAGTTGTATTGGCTAGTTGTATAATTAATTTGGTGGTTGATGTCTGGATGCTCATCTTGCCCATGACACAGCTCTGGAACATCGGACTCAAACTTAACAAGAAGATCAGCGTCATCTCTATGTTTGGACTAGGGGTTTTGTAAGGTCCCTCAATCATACTGCACTCTCTGAAACTAACAGAATGATGAGTCTCACAGCTGTCAGTCTGGTACGGACCGTCTTGACGGAAAAGCTACTTTCGAATCCTTCACAAGCAGGCAAGTAAAGTATGATGGAGCTGGTATCAAATACTGACATGTTGTAACAGCGACTGGTCAACTGGACATCGTCTTGTGGGCATTAATCGAGACGTATGTAGGCACTATAGTAGCCTGCGTGCCATCAACGCGACAATTGGTGCAGAAGATGATATGCAAGAGGAAGCAAAAGGAAGGAACAGCGAGGCCAATTTTCATCGACCGATCTTTGGCACGAATAGAAGATGGAGAAGAGATACCGACACTGAGTGATGTTGGAGGATTGACGACTATTACTGGAACTGTGAGTAGTGGGACAACGGCAGTAGCGGATGGGATGGAACACGAGAAGGTGCTTACGACGAAGAGTAAGAAATGAAGGTGTTGCTGGATGAGTGGAAGGCAACGCATATCAAGGAGCGAGTCATTTTCTGTATGAATTTTATGATACCAATTCAGTTTCCTAGGTCGTTATATAACAGGGAATCATGCTCTAAGGCTTGGGATACTGAAATAAAGTAGCCTCAGTGCTAGCTGAGATAGCATGATACAGTTAAACTATGCCATCGCTTATGCTCAGTGCCTCATCCCTCTGAGTCTCTGACGTCTCCTTTAAAACTCGTGTAAGTAACCATTACATAATTGGAACAATGATATCCCATGCATTTTCGCCTATCCAGTCACTGCTGTCGCTACTCAAACAATATAACATCGTCAGCAAAACCGCACGATATATGAGGATATTGTCCAATGGGTGACAAGTCGCAGAAGCATGCTTCCATGCATGACTCTTGTGCTCTTGCTCCCTGTGTATCCCCTGTATCTCGCCTACTTCGTCTTGACTCCCGCTATCCTCATCATTTGGAGGTATTTCTTCTGTCTCCCAAAGATTCTGTACCGTCTTCAGACCTTTTAAGGTGTCATACGCCGAATCCCTGAGAGCATTCGATTGATGTCCCCATCCAGCTGAGTAAAGATGGTGCCCGGATATCTCGGCTTTGTTTATGGCCTCCAACAAGTGGCAGAGCTTGTCATGTAATCCAGGTAACAAGATGTTGTCAAGGCTAGGGGGCATGGTTGCGCTGTGGGTGCCAGATGGGATTTCGAGAACTGGCTGTGGTTGAACTGTGTCAATCATTTGGCGAATCCCATCTCCAATGACGCTCAGTGTGAGGATCCTGCATAAGATATGGGGTTTTATTTGCTCTAGCCATTGATCAACGGCCTCAAGTTCTCTCTGAAGTTGGCGCTGTTGCCATAGCAATTCGACATCATATTCGGTGTTTTGAGTAGAATTTTGTGAAAGGTACGCCGAGCAAAGCTTGTAGACCTCTGTATCCACCTGCAGCTCGTCGATATCGGGCTTTACGTTTGATCTAACCCATAATGTAGCAATGCCGGTCAGTTGAAGCCCGTCGTTGGGGGTACTCGCGGTTGGGTTGGGCATGATGTCGTAATAAGACGTGGCTCTCATACCCCAGAATCGGCTTTGGAGCAAAAAAGTGTCAAGTCTTTCGCGAAGTTTAGCCACCTTGTGCGGGAAGAAGAACGGAAGATGATCTGACGATGGGGTAGGTGCTATCAATAGACGTAGAGGCCCGTTTTGAAAATAATGATCATTAGACCCTGTCCAGTGAAGTACATTGACACATGCCGGCTTTGGATTCTGGTTGCCATGAGGACACAGCCGTAGAACATCGATCAGGAATGACCGTGTGAAGTCACAACCTTCAAACACGATAAAATGAGTAACTCGGCCCGTGACGGTCTTGTCGCCGCTGCGCTGAGGCTCTGGGATACTCATATAGCCGGAGGCTTGAAGTAACCGCGTGTGCATCTGTATGAGCCAACCCGAGTCTGGCGTATACATCTCATTTATCACTCTATACATCTCGAAGAATCCAATGGCACCTAACAAAGGATGTTGGCGAAACACAAGATTGAAGTGATGGTCGCGGACCCTTGGTAAGCCAGATTCCCGGTCAATGGTCAGGCGACCGCGTCCTCGCGAGAGAATCATGGCTAGAGTTACGACGAATCGGATGGACCCGTATGCTGGGACAGCTGGTAACTCTGATGGGATAAAATCGGCTCCAGTGAGTTTCACTTGACCCCAGAGCTTTGTGCTGTCTAGGGAGAGGTGTGTTAACAGGGAAAGCCATGTTGCTGGGAAGTAATCGTCTTTTCTCTTTCTAAGTTTTATCGAGTCTCGATCTGCGTTAGAGATCTGTCGCTCTAGAGCCCGAAAATCGAGCGAATTAATCGTCAGGATTGGTGTAAGCGATGTGGTCCGAAATCGCATCTCAGCCAAATCGAAATTGCGACGATTGAGTCGTGACCATGGACCAATAGCATAGGCCCCAGATTTGGTGCGGCCAGGACCAGCAGCCAAGAAAGCTTGAAAGGCGGCCAAGCCTGCGACTATGATAGCGATAACACCGATAATGGCCGTGAACATAAAGGTCAGAGGATCCCAATTGTATTCGTTGTTTTGCTCCTGGATCTCGCTGAGAATACTCGCGATAGTCTCCAAGAGGCACTCAGTGGTGTTGAGTGAGCACTCGGCTTTGGTCTTGGATGCCATGTTGTCATTTGGTAGTCCTGCTAACGATGAAGGAGGTAAAGACTAAGAGGTCAAAAACTGGAGCTACCTACGACATTTATGCACTGTTCGGAGACTTTTGGGTGTTTTCAGGCGATAATCGGTCGTGATTGGATGTTTAGGTGTGCTTACAACTGCAGGTGGGCAACACAAGGCTGTTTTTCAGAGGCTGTGCAGTTCTTGTCTTTTCTCTCGCCAGAGACAAATTCTTTTATTGGCTGTTTCAGTGACCTCATGCAAGCTACGAACTGATCGGGGAAAAGACCAGAAAATATCCATGTGGCCTTAGTTTTAGTCTTATACAACCCTCAGGGTATTGGAAGAAATAGCCCCCAAAAGTACAGGAAACAAAACAATTTAGTCACCTTGTGCAGGTCTAGGCTGAGACTTAGCTGTTCTATTCTAGGAGCCTAATCCTTGAAAGACAATTCCTCTACTACCAATTGGCTGGCTTTGACAGTTTCATTATGTATCATTGATACACAGGAAGTATTACATTATGGTGAACCAAGGTGATTTAAAGACATATATATCTGTAAAAATGAAGAACATGGACTGGTTGTTAACTCTTTCGTCTTAGCTCGCTTAGTCCGAGCTGTGTACAATCAACAGGGGTACAGCCGTGTTTCCTTGACTGTAGTCAGGACCAAGGAACAAAGGATCGACACCAGTACCGCCAGAGGCCCCAATGTATGTAGTGCCCCAAAGGTTTCCTGTAGCAGTACAGCCTGTAAACATGCTACAAAAGAGTTCAGGCACAGTGCACTCCAACTGACGACTGGTAGGTGCCTCGCAGGTGATGAACTTCTCTTGCGCTGACATATTGTCACTGCAGACCACGAGTGCACTGGTGCCATCACCAGGAGTCCAGCCACAAATAGGTTTCTGGCCATCAAGAAGCAAGTGGCCAGTAGTGGAATCGACGGTGATGAATGCTTCGTGATAGCCTGAAAGACTGTTGAAGGTGAGCTTAGCGCCCTGGTACCGGTTTGATGCAATACCTTAGTTTGCGTAAGTTCCGCTTTCAGGGACGAGGCGGAACATTGGCACGGTGGTGGTGGTAGGGGCTGCAATAGTTGTAGCTTCGGTGGTGGTGGGAGCCTCTGTGATCTCGGCAGAAGTAGTGACAGCGTCTGAAGTTGTCGTGGTCTCAGCTGTGGCATCCGCGACAGTAGCAGAAGCTTCCTCAGTGGTAGCGACTGATGTAACAAGAGTGGTCGTCTCCGAAAGGACATCATCGGAAGTGGTCGTATCGGCAGTAGCCGTGTCTACTTGAGTAACCGTGGTCGCCTCAGTGGTAGAGTCTGCAGGAGTCACTGCTTCGGTCGTGGTAGTGGCAACGGTGGCCGAGCTGTCCAAAGACGAGGTGAAGCCGGATGAGCCGGATGTTGTAGCAGTTGTCGCAATCGCAGAGTCAGAAGCTACGCCAATACTATTAACAAATGTTGAACAAGCCCGAAGTGTATCACTTGCCTGAGGAGATGGGTTTGCAAGGGCTTCCAACTGCAATATCAAGACCAGCAAGGCCAACGGCCAGCAAGCGAAGGTTGCTCAAATGCATGATGCCTCGAATAAATGACTAAAACGAGTGAAATTGGCATAGGTAACTTGAGAAGAAAGCGACGGGGAGTTGGGAATCTGCCTTTGTTGGACTTTTATAAACAGAGCTTCGGAAATTAGCATCTCGCGTTGATAGCGGGCATCTTTATGACCAGACGTGTCACAAGCAAACCCCGAGTAGCATTAGTGCCTAGGAAAGGTCAATAGTTTGTGTTCCCGATCGGACTCGTGGATTTGAGCTGTCAGCTATCAACGCAGCTTCAGGCTTTCTTTCGATATTTTACAGGCTAAGCCTTTACTACTAAAGGACGCTGCGGGTCTCCCCGAGGACCCTAAATGCGCCAATTTCCCGAATGGGATCTATCGAATAATTCTCTTTGTAAGGTTTTCGCGTGTTCCAGAAAGAACTCACAGAACCTGTAACGTCACGAGCGATTAACCCGATACCTCTCCTCATCGTCAGGCTAAGTTTTGCTTGTGGTTCAGTTACTAACTTCCATGTATGATGCCTCGCGGTGCCTGTATGTCTTGCTGAGAAGACACCAGTACGGGAGTAATAACAACGTGAGACGCGCTGGGATGAGATGGCAGGTACCTGCGAACGGGCTCAGGTTTAAATGTTCAACGTTCATTTAAATAGGATCTTATTGAAATGTGTCTGTGAACGAAGTATGCAAGTCTGATGTTTTCGCACGGTTGTTGCGGTTCCGTATAGTCCTTGTCAATTATCAAGATTTCCAATTAACCTTGGGCTTATGTACAGAACAGAGACCAGAAATAGAAATAATTTATTGGTAAATGGTCGCCTTGCGTACCGAATGATACCCCGCATCTGTGTGTCAGCTTAGACGGTGACAGGGCGCGCCAAGAGAAATCGATGCAGTCTGACTCATTCGGTCATGGTCTCCTACACCCTCCAGGGCGAGGCGCAACTCTAATTTACTCAAACACAGCTCTGTAGCTTCCAAGATGGCCGCCCATGGATCAACTGTCACTATTGAAGCAGGATATCGTCCTGGCTTACTCGCCAGATGTCTCGAGATGCACATAGCTTACTACCACCCCATAAATTCCTGGGGTCTAGCATTCGAAGCCTCAGTCGGCGCAGCATGGGCCGACCTTATCTCAAGACTCAACTCCAACCCTCGCAACCAAGTCTTCGCCGCAATCCAGAACACAACGCCTGATGATGATCCTGCAGCATTTACACAGAAGATCGTGGGTACTATACTCGTCGATGCTGAGAGTATGAAACAACCCGGCATGGCGCAGATCCGAGGTTTCATAGTGGACGAGCGAGCCCGTGGTCTCGGCGTTGGGAAAAGATTGCTGGCCGCAGCAATGGAGTTTGTGGAAGAGATGGGATTTGAGAAGGTTTCACTTTATACCGCGAGAACACAGGAGACGTCGTTGTTTCTCTATGATAGAGCTGGTTTTGTTGTTGTCGACGACACGGAAAAGGATCTGTGGGGTTGGAAGATGAATGAGTTGACACTTCAATGGACGCGCCCCGGTGCAGCAAGTCCGAAAGATGATAGCTTCGGCAACAAGGGAAAATGACGGAAAGATGACGGAGTTCTGACGAAAAGAAGGGTACCTTATGCCTTGTAGAAGAGCTCAAGTTAGGGCAGGACAAGATATTAAAAACGTTGTTGTGAACATCGGGAAGACGATGCCTGGAAAGTGCAAATTTGTTGAGAAAAGCTCAACTTCTAGTATGTCAAAAGCGGCTCTTGTCCTTGCCCCTTGTGAATGGCACACCTACCATTTGGAGATGAGAGTCTTCAAGCCCTCCAGAATGTTTGGAATGACTCTCTTGCAGCCTCTCTCAGTGCTGTCGCTTCCATCGCAGCGTTGGCGTTCCTTCGTCAACTCGGCAATTGACGTGTTGACCTCCTTAACCCCCAGGATTCTTGTAGTGAGATGGTCGAGAAAGCTTCCGTATGGCTCAAACGGGATCTTAGTATAGTAGATCGTAGGCCAAGTAGATATACGTAACGAAGGAGTCTTTAATCCTTCCGTAATATCCAAAGGGAACTCGGCATGATATACGTAGGCATTAGCCTTGTCGGTCTCATTGCAGACGATAAGACACACCTAAAGACGTTAGTATCGCTAATTCAAAAAGGAGGAGGAAGAGAATTACCGGATAGCTTTGGTGGAGAGACCGATACCAGTCGTCCTGTGCTAGAGACAACATGATACAGACAAGATATGGATCTCGAGTCCAAGTCTCAGGCGCACATTGTCGTAATCTGCGCTCACATAGCCGCTGGGCAGCTTCCTCTCCCGCCGCATGCTTCCAAGGGTAACATTTCGCTCGACGTCGATCTGTTGCCCAAGCGTATTCATAAGGGCTCACCATAAGTCGTGCAGGGCTGGTCTCTGACGGAGGTACAGCCGGCGTCAAGTAAATGCCACAATCCAGTCGATATATCTCATGCTGAGCGTAGTCGAAAGCCGGTGCGCCACTGTATAGCCTATCAATAACGCCCAAAAAAGAAAAATAAGGCGAAACAGCATAACATACGCAGCAGGTTTCCAAGGACTTCCATCGCGATCGACCAGCAGGCGAAAACAAAAACCTTTCATACCGCATTCCCATTCGGTCGCGAAATCCTCTACGTCACCGACGGTATCCTCTTGGTGCTCACCGGCTTCGGTAGGAGTTTCGAGTTGTTGAAATGTGCAGTTTACGAGCTGCAGGTGTCGTTCGGTCCATAGCAGAGGATGAGTCGGGAACCAAGGATTTCGGACGCTCAGCTCATGTAGAGACATGTTGAGAGAAACTCTCCCATTCATCGCCGAGGGATGTGATTGTTTGTTCTTGTGGTGAGATGTCGGAAGTTTGTTTGGAAGAACAAACGCGTTGTGATGGAGCGAGTGAAAAAGCCGATTCCGATCCGGTCGTGAGAACGATGAAAGCAAATGCTAGGCAAAGAAAAAGCTCCAGATTGACATGATCACGTTGTTCAGAGATTTTTCGTCCCTCCGATTCTCGGCGGCGAGTGTGACAGTTGTTTGCACTGGCAGAATCAGATACTTTTTGCTCGTCTCGTTGTTTGCCAGCTGGCGGCTAGCCGGCACTCAGTGAGCAACCCACTAGCGCTCTGCCATTTGTCTTTAGCAACTCGTTTTCTTCCTTCCCCAAAAGAAAGAACCCAATCTCTACAACCTTCAAAATCGTATCATACGTTGGTCAACAGCTTGCCATGGAGGGCCCTTTGCGTGAGCTGATGCCTCTTCACGAGGCTACCCGCGAAAACGACATCATTCTTCTCAACCATCTTCTGAAGCAGCCCCAGATTCGAACTAAACTAACCCGCTGGTTTGGGGAACAGTGCTTGAAAGTGGCAATCGCGGACGGCTATGTTGAGATCGTCAGAGCCTTGATGACACTTCCTTCTTCAGTATTCGATTTTACAGGTATGGCATCTCCTCGGGTACTTCAATGCTCTAGTCCATATTCTAATAGTCGAATAGACGTTCACGATGCAGAGGGAGCTGCGTCCTACTTGATAAGGACTGCCTTCTTCGGACAATATGCCGTCTTCAAGGTCATCGCTGAGACTGGCAAAGTCAACCTGAGCGGCCGTGATGAGAATGGTGCCACTCCTCTTCACTGGGCCAGCGAAGCAGGCTCTCTCTCTATTGTCGACTATTTACTCGCAGGAGGGCATCAACCCTGACGAACAAGACGACGGTGGCCGAACGCCTCTTGCCTACGCCGCCAAGGGAGACAGCAGGGACGTTGCCTGCCGACTTCTGCGGGTAGATGGAGTCAACCCTGATGCTGAAGACCTTGAGGGCAAAACTCCTCTCTTTTGGGCTACTCCATGTGGCAACACTCGGTTTGCGATGATCTTGAGAGATTCCGGACGCGTCAACCAGGAGATGGGACATCGGGGGATCATGGACAGAATGAATGGTCGGCACATTAACCGATATCTCGGTCCTTCCAATGCATGGTGAAAGGATGACGAGAAGCGTAAGGTTTCCTTAGCATGACGGCTTGCTGTGGATATGAGGATGGTAGTTCTCAGTACATAATCCCCAGGCCTTATGCCTGCTACATCAAAGTATTCTGGTGCCCTAAGGGCCCAGCATGGACCACGTCTTTTAATGAACAAATCGTGATTCTACTCATGCATCCTATTTGTCGCAATCTCGTCTTGAGTTATTGCTATGTTGTGATCAGTCCAGCTTGTTTCTCGCACTCCTCCCATCATGTTGAAAGCAGGACAACCAGTGGCATATCTGCCAGCTTATTCTGCGGCTCAGCAGTTATTTCTTGTGGCACTCTAACGGGTACTTCTTCTTCCATGCGCTTCTCTACTTTTCATTGTTTGCACCGGCAAAATCGGCATATTGAGATATCTGGCCGTTTATCGCCAAACTGTTTGATAGGTAGCCGACAATTCACATCTCAGCAAACAAGAAGTGACTCACTGCTAAGCTTCCTCTCAAGTACTTAGAGGGCTCTTCGCCGCCCGTCATTTCTTCTTCTCTTGACTCTTCATCTTCCTTCTTTAACAAAGAGCTTCGTCTTTACAATCATTCCACAACAACAACACTGTCACTATGGTTTCCTTCGCTGATTTGGAGCCCCCTTTGTACAAGGCTATCCGTGAAGGGAACACCACTCTCTTCACCCAGCTGATCGCTCAGCCCGAACATCGAGCTAATCTCTATCGAGATGGGCATGTATGCTCTGGATTCAACCTCATGAGTACCGCAATTCCGGGCGGGCAAATTGAGATTGCGAGAATCCTGTTCGTACTTGACGCATTTGACTTCAGCAGTAAGTTATCTTTGGACTTTTGATCATCCTTACCCTGACGGTTGAATAGAGTACAGCTCGTACTTATTCCGATGGGCTTGCGACAAGCCTGCCATCTTCAGGCTCATTGTTGAGACTGGCCGAGCCGACATCACCGCCCATGGCGAAGCAGGCATGACTCCCCTTTATCACGCAAGCAACGCGGGCTGTCTCGAGATCGTCGACTTCCTTCTCAAGGAAGGCGTCGATGCCGAGGTGAAGGATAACAACGGTCGCACACCCCTGGCGTACGCTGCAATGAAAGGCAGTCAAGAAGTCACTCGACGACTACTGGGCATTGGTGCAGTCAACCCGGACTCTAAGGACAACGAAGGCAAGACACCCTTCTATTGGGCTATCTTCAGCACCCAGGGGGCGGTTGCCAGGATCTTGAACGACACCGGACGTGTCGACACAAGTGTTGAGGGCCGGGCGATGCGGGATCGACAGGCCCGCCCTAAGTTCACCGTGATGGTCCTGTGAGGGATGGATGATCAAGAACGCATAGCGGACGGTAGATTGAACGGAGGAAGCACAAGAGGCACAAGGTTTAAGATATGCTGCCAACAAGGCGTGTTTATTACCTAAGGTTTAGAGGATAAAAGTGAATAGACCATAAATGCCTGCCTAAACTTGCATAAGCTGACTAAATGTTTTCGTCTCTTATGCTCCCAGTGACCAGGTCTTCTGACACCCTGGCGCTGCCGGTCTCCCAACAGGGAAGACTTCACTTATTACTCCAGCTGATATTCTACAAAGATGCGGCAGATTGTGACCCGGAACGATAAAGGCCGAGAAGATGGTCATGAATCTGAACTGCTCGGGGTTTACTTATGACACATCTGGTGATAAAGATGCCCGCAATGCGTACTTAATAAGAGAACACTTTTATGAATCTGAACACTCACGCGTAGACTGTAGTCACGTAGCATCGAGGCTGCGCACCCATGACAAGGAAGTGTTGGAGATCTGGAGGTAAGGCTGTCCAAAGTCTAATGCAAACTATTTTTCAAGTTAGCCACCGGATGATGATCTCAATAAATCTGAACTGCGCGCGCTTTGCGACACGTAGTTTCCCTCGTCTGTGCCGTCGAGATCACGATGAGCGCGTCCCTACGCGACGCGTAAAGCTGTCACGTGGCCATGACATCACAACAATGATATCATCTGAGAAGTGTTGCAAAGTCACCGCTAACCTTCCTAGCTCGTTGATTCGCTGGAAGCCATCATTGACATTATTGACTATCTATCATTCACTCAATCGCAGCCAGAATGAGGACAATTCCATCTCGCCTCAACCCCGAGGCCACAAGCGCCAATCAAGCAAGACGGACTCATCCGCGCCAGAACCCAAGCCCAAACAATCCAAGAAGACAGAGGAATCCCATGCACAAGCCGAGCCGTCTACCCCCACGGAAGAGACGAAACCGACACTTACCGACAAAGCTCTCGAGTTCGACTTCGACCACTCAAAGATTCGAGACCCCCGACGTACGTCAGGACGCGTCAGGAGACCCCATTACGAAAAACGCGAATTGAGCGAAGAATGGCTTTCGAAGTTCCACATTCCAAACCATAGAGACGAAAAGAACGACCCTTTGTATTGCTTTTATGAACTGTATCAATGTCACAAGAAGGGACCCAATGGATCCCCCACGTACGACAGCGCGGGATTCCAGTTGGACTACAAGAAAGTGGAAAAGTGGATGAAGCCTGTGGGTTACAATAAGAAGTCCATGATGAATAGCATGGATCGCGCGCTATAGAAAGGCGATGAGGAGAAGAAGGCTGCATATGAAGTCTTCTTTGTGGATGGCAAAGGCCCTGATTGCGGCCATCACTTGGTCATGGATCTCATCAAGGACAAAATGTCAAAGGATTTAGATATCCCGTTACATCAAATTGACGTGAAGCAGATCAAGAAGTGGGGAGAGAAAGGGTTTGAGAAGGTCAAGGCGGATGAATGGTGGGTTGAGCCTAATGAGGTCGAGAAGGCGCATTTTTCGAAGATGATGGGAGGAGCTAAATTGAGGAAGGATCTATAAAGAAGCCCTTATGCATTGAGCTTATTTATTAGCGTTACCATAATGTACGAGATTTAATCTGCTCTTAGTCTTATCATATGGTGTGTCGTTCCTCAACTTATCCTGCACAAAACCTCTGCGAGGAAATGGAGCTTTCCCCAGACAATTACCGGATGACTCACATCTTTGTTTTCTAAGTGATTTGCAAAAGGGCGTGATAAGAACGTGGGATATCACATTCTCTTAAAGGGTGATAAAGGATCATGCACCTTCGCTTGGGACCCAACAGCAACCAAAGGGAGTTAGCGCTGACCAAAATCCTCGCCAGCGCTGTCAAAAGAACCTTGTAATATGCCCCTTGCATGTCTTACTCCACCTAAAGGGCGCACCAGCCTTGATTGAGATGACACCCGGACTTTGTTCATAAATAAGCTGGACAACGAACCTGACGGGAATACCTGTAATACCGGAGAAGCCAAGAATCTTTCAGCTAATGAACACAGTTCTTGTCTCACTATGGCAACTCAAACAGAAACACTATTGGTGGAACCCATGCCGGTACCTCCAACTGCCGAGATCCAACCCGACAAGGAATATTCAAAACTCCAGAAAATAGCAGTCACATTCCAACTTTCAGGCGTCAACTTTGCATGTAGCGCAACAAACGGGTTAATCGTCGTCGGTTTACCTCAAATGACATCAGATCTCCATCTCCCGCCCTCCCTCGCATTCTGGCCCTCTAGCGTCCAAGGTTTAGCAACAGCATCTACCCTCCTCCTCGCAGGAGCTCTAGCCGACGTCCTAGGCGCACGATCCGTGGAGCTAGTCGGATGCATCCTTAGCGGGGCTATCATGCTCGCTTGTGGCTTTATACAAGCCGGTGAGGAGCTTGTTGCGCTGCGTGCCCTGCAGGGCGTGGCTTTGGCGCTGCATCTTGCTAGTTCGGTTGCGTTGGTGACAAAGACCCTTGCAAGAGGACGGGGACGCAATTTAGCTTTTGCGTGCCTGGGGTTAAGTCAGCCTCTTGGTTTCTCTTTTGGACTTGTGCTTGGTGGTGTGCTTGTTGAGACTGTTGGGTGGAGAGCGGGATGGTATCTCTACGGTGGTATTGTTCTGTTCTTGTCTGCGGTTGGATTTTGGTCTTTGCCAAAGTCTGAACCTCTAGGCACGTTTAAAGATGTCATGAACAGTGTTGCGACAGATGTTGACTGGTTGGGCACTTTACTTGCTTCAGCTTTCATGGCTCTTCTCTGCTATTTCCTCGCGTAAGTCGCATTCATCTTCGATCACAAGTATTCTAATCAGACCACAGCATCATCAGCACCGACGTCTATCGCATCAAGGAAGCAAGCAGCATCGTCATTCTGTGTCTCAGCTTAGTCGCTCTGCCTCTATTCGTAGTGTGGATGCACATCCAGGTTAAAAAGGGGAAGCCGGCGTTGATACCCAATTCGTTCTGGCGCAACCACGCTTTCACTAGCATCTGCGTGACGATCGCCCTGTCAAACGCCGTGATCAACTCCCTAGAGCTGTTCTCCAGTTTATTGTTAGTTATGCCATGAATGTCACCAAATGTTACTACTAATAAAGATCTAGTTTCCAGGAGATTCAGCACTTGTCTGCCTTGAATGCGGCGATCCGGATTCTGCCGAGTGTTGTTGTTGGTGTGGCTTTGAACTTCACTACTGGATTGGTCGTTCACAGGATTCCGGCTATTTGGCTCATTGTTATTACGTCTGTTTTAACCGCCATCTCACCGCTTCTCATGGCTGTCACCAATCCCAGCTGGACATACTGGACGACCGCATTCTTCGCCCAGGTCCTCATGCCCGTCTCAATCGACGTCTTATTCACAGTTGGACTAATAGTCGTCACTGAGACATTCCCAGAGGATAAGCAAGCTATCGCTGGATCCGTCTTTAACGCGGCATCCCAATTTGGGAATGCTATGGGTCTGGCGATCATGCAGGTCGTGTCTACCCTTGTAACAAAGAACCATTCAGGACTGGAGGAGACCAAAGCATTGCTGGAAGGATACAAGGCCAGCTTCTGGACCATGTTTGCTTTTATGCTTCTTTGTGCTTCGATTGGTGGCGTTGGGCTTCGAAAGGCGGGTAAGGTTGGGTTGAAGCGAGAGTAGAGGATGCAGCCAAGACATTACTCTAACGGCATTGGTATTTACCTGCATTTCATTTCACGTCAAATGGGAAAGGATATCTGTTACCCGAAAATTTATCTATATCTTAAGAGTCCCTTGCATAGCTGAGCTATTGAAGATCAGAGTTTTCTTAGCTCCGGTAGTTACGGGAATGCGAATCATGCTACGCCAAGTACAATAACATTCTCCTTGCCTCTCTCACAGTGAGAGGCGTAATTGCAATTAACGGCCCTTTTATTCTGCTTTCCATGAATTCCGTAGTGCTGCTGAAAAAGATTGAGGACTGCCGGAATTTCCGATCGGAAGTACCGTCCGCGGAATTAGTTAATAATGGGCTTAGGTTTAGGTCCAGGCTTTGGCTTTGGCGCCGGCAAGGGTCTTGGACGGGGGTTCGGCACGTCAACGGTGTCATTCTCACGTGGAATGTTAGAGGATGTCATTTTAGCGAGGAGCGTTCTTCGGAGTGGGATTCTTAGTATGGTTGCTAGAATGCTAGTGCTACCGAGATACCGAGGTTATTAGACCTGACGAGACAGGTAGGATTGCTGGCCATATATATTCGCCTCCAACTGGTGAATCACTAGCTAAAAGTAAAAGCTTAGTCACTGATGCTGTAAGCGACAACGCTGACTAGCCCACTGAACGACGCCATGTTTCACCCGTAGCCCCGGCATTGATTCACAATACGCATGCAGATTCTAGACTCACATTCTTCAGCGGCATTTCACGTTGCAGTGCATCTGGAATTATACTTTTCGGCCCTACAGACAGGCAGTCTGTGCAGTGTAACTCCAATGGGATCTACTCCCGTAATGATGGCATCCTTGTTTAACAAGATCGCCAATCTGCCCCAAAGCTCAGCTCTTGATCATAGCGCTAGGCTGTGAAGGAAAAGAAACAATCCGTGTTGGTCAGCCACGAGTCATTCACCGTCAGAATCACGTTGCGCAACACAAACATCCGTGCGAATGAAGATCACTGCCCTCCAAAATGAGAAGCCTGCGAGACATTTCGTTGCGAGGTTAGTCGCCACGCCAAGTGACGGGCGTTATCTCCCACTACCACTACCGAGATGGAAAAAACGGAACAAGCCGCCCCGGCTCTTACATCACCCTCTCATACATCTACCTAATTAGTTAGACTTGCTGCTCCCCCCTTTCCATGCCTTGGTAGCGCAAAAGCTTGTTCCGCCCTAGCTAGGGCGTTACAATACCACGTACCCGTCAAAAAGGACTGTGGTTCCGCTTCCCCAGACTTTCTTTTCATCCCTTGTCTCGATCAAGTTATTTAATCCCTTCCTTCGTGCTCCTTTTCTGGGATGATCCCAACTTTGCATCCTTGACGCAGATCAGATCGCCATGTATAATGAAACTTCACCAGCTACAGCCGAAGCTCGGCGGCTCAAGAAGAGGGAGCTTGATCGGAAAGCTCAAAGGCTAGCACGCGAACGGACCAAGAGTAGGATTGCGCAGCTTGAGAGCATGGTGGATAACTTGCGACAAAGCGATTCGAATTCACAAATAGCTTCGTTGATGGACGAATTGGGCAGAATCACGAAAGAGAGGGACAATTTACTGCAAGTCCTCGACTCATTAGGATCAACCATTCGTCGTCATCTTGGCGACGCGAGTACCACCAACGAACCATCACCCGACACCAAATCAGAAGCATCATCGAGTGCAACCACAAAGCTTCCTGCATCAAGCACTTCCACAGCCCCAATTGACACCACGAGAGCAGCTTCAGAAACGAGTAGCTCCGCGATTCTAGAACTCCCCATGGACGCACCTCCAACCGATCCCTTCGCCTACACAGGCTGGACCTACCCCGTCAGCAACGGTCCCTACCCAACATCAATGGCCTTCGACAACACCATTCTTCCTCCTTCAGGCCACGGCTTCATGCCCATAACCCCCCTTCTCCCCCCCTCCGAAGACAACGACGTCATCGTCCCGAAAGCTTCCGTGTTGTGCCACTGCTCCAGCCCCACGAGCTGCGGCTCTTCCTACCACGGCGTGAAACCCAATATCTGGCGCGCCATCAACGAAACGTTACAAAAACCGACAAAGCTATCTGCGGAAGACATGGCGGTTGAGGAATATGGTGCGGAGGATATGCCGGTTAGGGCTATTGTTGAGGGGTGGGATAGTCTTGAACGGGCGGGCAAGATGACGGCTACGTGGCGCAAGTTACGGGTTGCTGATGAGTTGTGCTTTGCGAATTGTGGGAATACGGAGAGGTTGGCTGCGATGAGGCTATGTCATATGCTTCTTACGTACCATGGCGATCCCACGTTGGCAAGGCGGGCGACGTTACCGAGATGGTATCTAAATAGGTAAGACCAAGTTGCAAAGAGTTGACGACATGTGGCTAACAGACGACAGACCATCACAAGCTCTACCACATTCCTACGGCATCGACTTCTTTGTCTGGCAAGTACACCCTCACTTTCATGAGCCATCATCTAACAGGCTCAGGCCCGGCTTACGAGAACGACTCATCTTCTCACAACATCAATACTGCACCAACACATTCTGGGACATGCTCCAATCAAATTTCAAAATCCTCTGGTCCGACTCCTTCCAAGATACATTCTACCACAGCCCACAAACAGGGAAATACCACATATCTCCCATCTTCGACCAGAGAATAAGAGATATTAACGCCTGGACAATGTCACAAGATTTCTTTACACATTTTCCGGAACTTGGGGAGGATATACCGACGTATATGGGTGTACCGCCAACGATAAGCGGTGCAGTTATGGTTAGGCGGAGGGAGGATGATGAGGATGTTAAGAGGTTTAAGGGACAGAGGGCTGCTATTTGTTGACAGTATTGTAATATAGAAATAGAAAGAAGACAAAGATTATTCCCAAGTCTGACCTGTTAAGTCATGTGAGGGTTTCAAAAAGATTAAAATCATGCGTAAGAGTTATATGTTGATTTTTATGTTAAAGCAAAGACTATGTTTTAAGAGAAATCCTTATCAATTTTCCAGACCTAGATTCCGCACCCAAGCATCTGTTATGTTGAATATACATTCTCCAAGACTTCCACAACGAAGCACATCATCCGCCCTTTCACAGGCGGGAGTTGGAGCTGTAGAAAGACTTAATAAGAGGGTCGGCGTGCGCATCTGTTTATATGAATGGCTGCTCGGTTGGGTGGTCTGCCAGATTTACATTTGGATTGTGCATAGACGGGATTAAACTCGTAGAGACTGGAGTAGCCTCAGGTGATGAAGTTTACGAGGCGAGCAGACTTTAGAAATGTTCGCAGACTTGATGTTAATCTAGCCACTGGTTGCCAACTGTTCTGTCTAATTCACGATTACCAAGGTAGTAAAACATGGCTATCACTTGGTAAACCCAATGCTTTGGTGCAAAATGGTACATCAGTTGAAAGGAATTGATTGGTTGAACGATAAAACAAAGTGTGATTTTATTACGTATTCTATATGTTGTAGTCTTGATATTATCATAAATGCCTTTCGTTCCCCATCTATATTCTATTTTGTCGCGTGAGGTTCAAAGTATGCGCCGAGTCTAAAATCTGTTAGTAAACGGTCTCTTTCATCGCAAAGTCGGCGGAGAGATAAGACTTACCCAATAATGATATAACACGCAAACATCAGAGCTCCCTTCAACCCAATAGCTCTAATAGCAGTACCCGCACGACTCAAAATCAACAAGTTGATCAACAACCCCGATCCAACAAGCGTAGTTGTCTCGAAGACGTTGAACGCCATCTCCAAATTGCGTCCCAACATCCACGCTATCAAAACCGTCAATGGCGCTACGCAGAGAGCGATTTGGATAGCTGAACCGACAGCAACTGAAATTGCGAGTTCGAGCTTGTTTCGCATCGCTACTGTAACGACGGTGACGTATTCTGCGATGTTTCCAACGATAGGCAGAATAATAAGACCGATTAGCGCTTCTGATAATCCGCCCTCGTGAGTGACGTCGTCGATTGTCTTGACGAGGAATTCGGCGTTCATGGACATGAGAGCTGATGAGATTACTAGAACCGTAACAGCGGCTATTGTACCGCTGGTGCTGGAAACATGAGGCGTATGATCCGGAACCTCTGGAAGCTCCGGTAGAACTCGTCGGTGTACGCTGTTGACTGAAACATCCCTCCCCTCAGACCCTTGGAATTCCGTACGTGAACGCGAGCGCGAGTGCCCTCTTGATCGATGCGACAAACTCGCTCGTGGTGCTGCTTCCCGCTTTACAAGGTCTTCCTCTGCCGCCCCTCTGCTGTCAAGAGTAGTACTTCTGGCCCGCGTAGGAACATCCCGATCAGAAAAGCGAATAAGTCGAGAGTTGGAATGTTGGTTTCGTCGGTGTTGGTGATGATCTGTGTGAATTGTTTGCAGAGGAATTGATGGGACTTCGACGTTCTTGGGTCTCATTTCATAGGCGAAGTAGACGATGTAAATGACGAGGACTACTAGTGATGATGCGCGACTCATGCTTAGTGCTGCTTCACTTAGTTTTCCTTTTTTGTGGAAGGTGTAGTCAAATGCGGTCTGATGGAGTTAGTAATGCTGATATAGTTGAGGTTGATGAAACTCACGGGAATGAGAATCACAAAGACGGAGACAAAGAGAAGAGCGGCCAGAAGCTCAGACTCTTCCATGCTGCTGTGAGCCTCAATATTGGACATGCTACTCGCAACAAGAGCAGAACCAAGAATAAGAAGCAAATTCACAAGCACACTTCCTAAGATTGAAGCTTGAACAATGCGAATGTGGTTGTTCACCAAAGCAACCCTGCAAAAGTCAGTTTCCATCTCATCGCCTTATTCTCATCTCACTTACACCCTGTAATCTCATTAGCAACTCATCTCATCTCATGTCATCTCACTCAAAACTCACAAAATAATAAGTTCAACAAGATTGCCCAGCGTAATATTCAAAAGCGCACCAATCGTATCTCCCGCCTCAGCAGCAATCCTCTCCGTCGCCTCAGTCAACATGACCGACAACGGCACAATAGCAACAGCATTCGTGATAAAAATCAACAACGGATTAATCTGAAGCATATGCGCCGCAAGACCAACAGGCACAAAAATTAGTAACCAATTCAATCGTGACGCAACAACAGTGGAGCGGATCTGGCCGAAAAATGAGACGTTTTCGCTCGGAAAGTCAAAGCCTGACCGCTCATTCGGCGGTGATTGAGTCTCTAGGTCATTTGTGCTGGGTACGTTGAGTTGTTGGTAGCGGACTCTTGATGATGCGCGGAGTGCTCGCTTCATGGTGTCTTTTTACGAGCTTGCTTGATCAGTTTTTGCTGTCCTTTTGTCGGGGACACAGGGGTTGCGCACCTCGTATGCTAAAGTCGGGGCCATGGTGACCGCCATTCAGCGGGTCGTCTTCATCTTCGCTCGCAGAACAGTCATTGTATCTGGACGTCGGGTCCGTGGCTAGGGAGGGACTCATCGAGGCGGAATAAAATGGTTGATTGTGAAAAGGAAAGCAAAAGTAGGCTGTGCAAAGTGAACAGACAGGGTGGACAAAAATTTAAAAGGAGGTCTCAGCGTCGCGACGATACGATAGGAGTCGCTTAACAAGTGAGGCTAATTAATCATTTTAGAGATCCAGCATTGATGATTTACCCCTGATTGTCACTGTGGCCTAAAGAGAACGGGCTAGGTACTACGGAGTACGTAGGGCGGTAATCATATTTTAATCTCCATTGCTGGGTGCTTGTGCGGCCTCTCCCTTGTTTTATTGAAAACATTAGGTCCCCTCAGTGGATAGCACGCGACATTTTAGCGTCACTCACCAATTCCCCCTACTCTACGGAGACACATTATCAATCACCATTTTGAGTCTCTAACCGTAATGGATGCAATAGTAACCAAGAAAAATAAAACGTGTCTCGAGAATACCTTCTTTATCCCTTCCAAAATGTTTCTAGCCAGGTCGAGAAGCTGGTTATCAAGCCCCCTGTCGTTATCGGGAGATGACTATGCCCCGCAGCGCCACCAAGGATGGAATGCGACAGGGTCCAGAACCTAGCTCAAGCATTGACGAGTCAAGGTAAATCGCAATCAAACGCGGAGGTTGATTGGGGGATGAGACTGTGTTGGTCTCAACGTGAAGCGACAAGTGTAGCAGGTGGTATTCTGCATGGACAGCACACCAGATACACGGTTAGGCATTAAGCGTTAAATATTGTAGCGGTCGAGGCGCTGTGAAAGACCCGGAATTAAGCATTCTTGCCAAGAATTGGTGACGCATCATCTTCACCGCTTGCTGCTTTTGTTTCAAATATCCCTGTTTCCGGTTTATCTTATCTTATCGTTATCGCCAAGTTGACGCGTTCTGCCGATCAACAAGTGGGCTATCAATTGTCGCTATGGCCCGGGGTATGAACAAATTGAGATCTGAATTTCAATAATATCTCACATTCTTACTAACTTACAGTAAAATAGCGAAGCCTTTTCACTGGTAACTATCCAGGTCTCCTTTGGAGACAAATCCTCCAAAGCGTGTAGGTAAACCAACGCGCGTATAAAACATACACATGTTCCAGTGGTAGCGTTGTTGTGACAGCCTCAAGATGTCGCTCGGTTAACTCAATTGAACATTATTTAAATACTTGAGCAATTATTAAAACCGTCAGTTTCCAGTAGATTATCTCCAGTTAAATAATGCCCCAATAATTCGTAAATGAATGATAATTGTTTTATTTCACGTATTGTATAGGGTAAGCTTCACTTCAACCATGATTGGCTTCATACGATGGGTAATCACTCGCGGCGATGAAACAATAAACCACGTGATTGCAACTCTGCCAATCAAAGCGTTGTATTCGCTGACAGTAGCGCCCTCAAGAATCCCTTGGCAGCTTGCCAGGAGAAAGTTCATTCTTACCTCATTTCAACTTTTCTGACATCTGTAACTTAACTCCCGGTTGATTATAGATCTATATTCCGGTCACATCAAGTATCCCAAATGCCTACACTACGATCGCAGGATTCCGTTCTCTCTCCTCATGGATAACAGCCCAACAGTGTCGCTCCCGGCGTCATTCTCACCATGCCAAACATGCAAACATGGCGATAGACTGAGTGTCGATTTCCGTGGCGTTGGCATCAAAAGCCTTGAGGAAAGTGCCCAGGCCGGATGCTCAGCTTGTAAGATCAGATACTTAGGTGTACTTGCAGTGAGGGGTCACGAAAGGATAGAAAAGTCGGACCTGGAACTCATCATAGGCTTCGATGGCCCGGCTATAGATATATGTCCACCTGGAAGATGGTGGGACTTGACGGCCTACATCTACCGAAGTCCTGGGAGCAACCAAGTACCTTGTCCTGCTATCGGCCTGGCTCGAGAGATCGACGACCGAAGAGACAGTTTTACACCCGGGATAACGGAGTGGCTGCGGAACTGTCGAGAAAATCACCCGGACTGTGCGGACAACCACAGCGTTCTGCTTCCAAGTCGAGTGCTGGATATCGGTTACAACAACTCAGAATGGATAAAGCTGAAAGGGGCTTCCGGCCAGGAAGGTTCCTATACCGCTCTAAGTCACTGTTGGGGTGGCGGAATTGCAGTGCGAATGGTTATGGCAAACCTCGGCAGATACAAGGAAGGAATTCGATATAGTGACCTCCCCTTGACCTTTCAACATGCCGTCACTGTCACACGGGGTCTTGGAATAAAGTACCTCTGGATTGATGCTTTATGCATCATCCAAGACGACCAAGACGACTGGCAACAAGAATCCGGTAACATGGCCGCTATCTATCGGGATGCGTACTTTGTGATAGGCGCCGACATGTCAAGAGATTCGAATGGGGGGTTCCTGGATGTTTCGGAAACCGACTTTCATGACGAGAGGAAACTGATAGGGGTCGACGATAAGTCAAACCCTATATACGTCCGGGAAGAATACCGGCGGGGCGGCGAATGGGACCAACCGTTGGCTTTTGAACCCTTAAAAAGAAGGGCATGGACGTTACAAGAACAGATACTGGCTACGAGGATGGTCCACTTTACATCACAGGAGATGGTGTGGGAATGCAAATACGGGCTGATCTGTCAGTGTATGCATCTTGACCGTGCCGGCGGAAACTCACTCCAACTTCGAGGATATTTTGCTTTTCCCTTTCCTAGAAAGTTCAAAGCTTGGTATCAGGTCGTGAACGAGGTGATGCAGCGACATATCACAAAACCTGAAGATATATTACCTTGTCTCTCGGGTCTAGCTCGTCTGTTGCATGGGGATGAAGCTGGATGCTATCTCGCAGGTCTTTGGTCTAACGACTTGCCAGCAGGGCTTTTGTGGATTGTGAATCATCCTGGAAAGCGGCCGAATCCATACCGCGGACCATCATGGTCATGGGTATCAGTCGATCAGAGATACAGTCCCTATCCTTCGATTGACAGCTTCCGTCCCGAAAACGAAGATCCGACGTTGAAAGTCGCTTACGCCAAGGTTCTCGAAGTCGAGTGCACTCCGAGTGGCAAAGACCCTCTCGGCACGATTTCAAGTGGCTTCCTCAAAATCTCGGGCCCGTTGATAAAGCTAACTGACGAAATTATCGGGGAGAGGAGGTATGATACTGAAGTTGGAGTCAAGACTGACCTCTATTGCTTGATTGTGGGAGAGCTTTGGAGAGCTCAAGCAGAGGCTCCGACGCGCGGGCTGATCCTTAGGCAGCGGCTGGATATCTCGGGGTCTATTTTTGAGAGAGTTGGGTGTCTTAAACTGGAGAAAGGAACGGAAGGCGAGGTGATGAGGGGGATAAAACATAGCATTATTACTATAATTTGAGAAGATGATCATGTACTTTCGCGTTGACATACACTTTATTCCGGCTGGAGACGAAATTAATGCCAGTAAGCCCGATACTGGATGTTTAACGCTAAGCAATTCATTCTTCATCACAAGATGGCCTCCCATTCTGTCTTACGGGCAGGACGGCATTATGCTATTAACTAAGAACCTGTTCCATAACACTGCACAATTCTATCCTCCACATAAAATAAAGGTACGCAAAGCTTTCTTCAGTCTATTGTATCGCCCCGGCGGATGTTCTGCTCCAGCTCGACTTGAGTCCCTGTCCACGTTCGATGGAGCTTCGAGTAGAGCGACGGGATCTGCTTCGTCTCTCTTATCGTCGTGTAGATCAACCGGTTGTTCGGGCCCTTGACTATCGCCTTCAGGAGCGAAAGTAACGGGAATGGCAGGCTCAACTGGAGCTTCCGGAGTTTCAGGAGTTTCGGGATCCTCGATTGGAGTAGGGATGCTAGGAGGGCTTTCACTATGAGCGTTGCTGTCTGGGTCCGTCATGGATCTGCGAGGCTGCTGTGGCTGAGATTCCGCCCCGGGTGGTAAGACTCGGGTATCAAGATCAGTAGTGACTGCTTCCTCAAATACTACAGGGTTTGAATTTCTGTATGGTGTTGATCTGATACTCGATGCAAGCGATGTCCGCCGCAGAGATACAGTGCTACTGTGGAGAGGCATTTGCAGATCCACAAGCTGTGGCTCTGGACCTGTGAGATCCGAGTGGTCCGTGTCTTTCCTCTTCGGCGGTGCTTTCTTTGGCTCCAAACAGTAATCTCGGTCTTTACAAGACATGTCGAAAAACTCTTGAAGCTTTTCAAGAACTTCAGAGCATGGCTTTCGGCGTTCGGGATGCATTCGGAGAAGACTAGTTTCGATAAACTCGACGAATTCGATTATGAAGTCCGATGTATTCTTATGTTTATACAGAGTTTGAACCTCCTAAACTCAGTTAGCCACAAGATGTTACAGGTAGAAATCGCCTTACATCGAAAACTGCTCTCTTGGCCACAGCACTGATTGCGTCTGGTTTGTGAAGATGATTGAAAAAGGTATCTTGCTTGAACTCATGATTCCAGCCTTTCAATACTTTTTGACCCCAGTGTTCCTCCTTCCGACGCTGAGAAAACTTATCCACTGCGGGCCAACCCTGGATGTACCATGTCGTGAACTCCAGAAGAACACATGCTAGGCACCAGATATCGTAGCTTTGGGCGACCTCATGGAGGATATCATACTCAGGCGCTCTGTAGGTGGGTGACGACCCAATCCCATCGGTGTTAACGTGGGACTTGCTTTCTGTTCTGTTAAATCTCGTCAGGCCGAAATCAGATATCTTCAGTGTACCAAGGCTATAGCCTGGCTCTGAACCTCTAGCGTCGCGGAACCATAGGATATTCTCAGGTTTCAAGTCTCCATGTGTACCGTGCTTTTGGGGTTCAAGAGGATCATGACTGCTGCTGCGCTGTTGTATTAGATGGAGACCTTCGACTATACCTAGGCATTGTCTTGAAAACCATAGAGCGGTATCATGATCTTTCTCTGCCGCAAGCGGAGAGTCATGCAACCTCCATAAATCTTTCAAGTTTCCGTCAGCGCAAGGAAACACCAAGTGATAGGTTTGCCCAAGAGAGAATGTCCAGAGAAGTTGAATCAAGTGGGGAGCCTCCTTCCCTGCAAATCGATTAAGATTCGAAACTTCTGCGTCGAACTTGCACTTCTTCGAGGTTTCCAGCCTTTTGACGGCAAAGATTGTTTTTGGAGACTGGCAACGTTTAGCAAGAGCAGGAAGAGACATGTAAACTATCCTGAGGTAGTTTAACTTACCGGATTATCTGAGCGGGCAACGTGTGCGGCGTGAATTTCCACCTTGTCGACAGCACTAAAACCGCCTTCTCCCACTTCCACTCTAGAGACATATGGAGCAATTGCTTTCTGGGCGAGGGTGTAGTGTGTTGGCTTGTCAGTCTGCTCCGGGATACCAGTGAAAAGTGGAACATGTATTATCCACTGTCGTCCCTCAAAAGACTCGATCTCGGTAGCTGACCACTGATAAAATAGTGGGATGTCTCTTGCTTCTCTCGAAAGATCACACGTTTTCACCACGTAACCATTGGGAGAATCGCGTTCTTTAAGATATCGAAAAGGAAGGTCATAATCAAAAAGACTGTCTTTGATAAAGCTTTCGATAGTTGGGACCTTGTCTATCAAGCAAAGAATCGCCAGGATCTCCTTGCGAGATTGAAAGTGCGGCTGAGTCTCGGGATGAACAATCTGAGGACTAATGATATCTTGCGCTATTGGTACTTGGCGCTCGGGAGGAAAACCTCCTTCGGTTCTGAGAGCTTCTATGATTCGCTGTTTTGTGAGAATCCCCTCTAGCTTGTCTCTGGGAAGAAATGGGAATGACTGAAGACTTTTGTCCGTAGGGTAAAAAATCTCATCTCTGATTGACCGCCCCAATGTATATTGCGGTGAGGAAGCGGAACCGTTGCTGTGTAGGCCTTTGTGTAAGCCCTGCTCTTGGAAGGCCGGGGACGGGCTTGAGCGTTGCCCATTGGTTGGTGCCCAACTTCCACTTGGCAGGCCTCCTTCCAGTGAACCCTCATCATTGGAATCTTCGTCAATGTTGTGGCTGTCACTGAAGGCCACAGACTTACGCCGTAGCTGACCCGTCTCGGGATCACTGGCCTCAACACCTGCGGACGACTTGTCCGTTATCGACTGGCGTGACTGCATCTGCGTCAGCTGGAGGTGGCCGAGTCAGTCATACGACAGAGTCCGATCGGAGGCAACATACCTGAGTCATTGTGGAATGATATTTGCAATTGCAAAATCTTTCACGTAACTCAAAAGAACAATTTGTTACGATGGTTCGAGTTCATTTGCCTTTTTATTCCCCTGTGGTGCCTGAACACTTGTGCCGGATGTTTTAATGCTGAGCCTTATTACACACAAGAGGTTGAAAATGAACTGGTGGTACAAAAGACGCAAATAAACTGGGTGCTGCATGTCTGTCACCAATGTCTCAGTTAGCGATCGTTGGTGGAGGCTGGAGCTGTAAGGGTGCCTTGGACATTGCGAGGGAAACATGTGGCGAAGCCCCTGTGCCGACACGAATGACCCCGACAATGACCTGCTTTTCAGCTGCAGTAGAAGCGTGCTTTTGTCATGTCTGACCAACGCTGAGCCTAGACTGCACTTTGGTGTGGCCGCTTCCGCGTACTCGCGCTCTTGGGTACGCCTCTTTTCCAATATTAAATGCGCCGTTGTAGCCATTGGCCGATGCTTGCCCACTCTCAAGCAGCCAAGACAATATTTCCAGTCAGTTCTCTTCACATTCTGTGCGACCATGACTCGGCTGGACCAGTCACAACGCTGATTCCACAGCCTGATTTTATTTCTCTCCTCGAATGTTCTGATTCTGTCGACCAGCACACCACCACATGTAAATCTTCTGCAAAAACTGTCAGTTGAGCAAAATATTGACTGCACACACTTAAAATCATGGGATGATCTGATATAAGCCTAGTAAGGCCCCCAAAAGTCGGAGTTGCCATGACGCGAAGCCTGCTGATGTGTCACCCGTTCGGGCCAGACGCGCACCAAGCAAGCCATGCGCTTCTAAAAGAACTCTCATTGGCCGGAAGATAAGGCAAACTTGGACGTGTTCGTTGGGCTTCCCGAATGTAACATCCAATCGTGACCTTGCCACTTTCGTCGAAAGTTGCACAAACGTAGTCTTTGTCCACCGTGCCTGGGCGAAAGTTCCCTCCCACCGCCGAATCCCCCATTGTTAGGCATTTTTCTCTTTTCACTTTTACAGAATGGTATAACTATTTGTATTTACTAAGTTCCTTATTCGTACTCAACGCTGCCTCCTCCGACAATTCTCATTCAACTATTGTTAAATATCTACAACGTTTCTACCTCTCAAACCTCCTTTTGACTGCTTGTTTAGCTATTGCAGGGACCCTCTCATGTCATCAGAGCTGTCTGTTCGAACCGAGTTTCACACTCACCACGCCTCCCCTCGACGGCTTTTCAAAGAACTGGAAGTGCTTCTTGGTCCTACTGCACGATTCACGGTCGACGTAAGTTACTCTGGATTCTTTTACATCAGGGTACTAACGAAGATCTCATCAGATGCGGCACAACGTCTACGAGATTGAGACCACTGAGGAATTTAACGTAGTACGTATATTGGAAACGGCGGGAGGAGCATGAGCTAATTACTAATACAGGACACCTTGTATGAACGTTGCAAACAACGAAGATCGGTCATGAAGGGTCTCCCTACAGAGGCCAGCCTCCCTGCCAAGCGGTAGCACTAGTCTAGTTTAATGGGGGTTCGTGGCATAAATGTAGAGGGAAGAATGGCATTGGCAGCATAAGACTTTTAAACATTAGATAGTTAAGACGCATGTACAAGAACAATACTAGAGCGAGACAGCGACTCAAATTGATATGCTTCGCCAAAGAGAACGTTCTCTTTAAGACATTCAGCTTGGTGCATGGCACATGTCTGGATTCCAAGACTGCTGGACGTCTTGGATTTGTGGACATATGCCAATCGAGCTTGCGTTGACAGTCAAGAGCCAGGCAAGCTTCATTCTCGTACTGGGCCCCAAGATGATAGCTTCATCGCTTCACTTTTAACTGGGATGGAAAATGAAACTCAAGAGGAACCGCCCAGCTTCTTTGGCTTTCTCCCCGAACTACCAATTCTATAGATATGCTCATGCTATTCATATTCTCAACTCATTCTGTCTTTCGGGGTCTCAGAAGATCAAATACTCTCAGATTAGAACAATAACTTCGTTTTAGTCCCGATGCCAAGCTTCTGTGCTTCTTGTATCGATAGACTCCGAGGTAATACCACGCTCCGACTGTGAGGCCTGTGAAGCCTGCGGCTAGAACCACGTAGAGCCAGAATAGCTGGGATACAATAACAGATCCTCTAGAGTCTTTGAAGTCGAAGAATCCCATTGAAAATACACTCTATGGGCCATGTGAGCAATTTTGGGGCGAGTGATATGTAACAAAACTTACTGCAAAGAATGTCCCCGGTAGAAATACCATAGTGACAAGTGCTATTGATCTCATGTGGCGAGAATCCTGGCTTGTTGCTAAAGCTATTTCCACGTTTGTTTCTCCTTGAGCCTTGGCCGGTTAGCTGGAACTCGTATGAAGAGAGGAATCTCTTACCCATTGCGTTGACATGACCATTCCTTCAATACCAGATGTACACTCTTGGATCTTCTCGTTGTAGTCTTTCTTAATCTCTTGCAGTCGTCCTCGGATCTTTGTTCCAGTTCGTCTTATATGAGATTCAGAATCTGTAAAAGCCCCGCGGCTCTCTTGGTAGGATGGCTCAAAGTCTGCAACAACAAGCTGCGTTGAATCCAGTTCCTCAGCTGCAAGTTCCGGAACACAGTCTACTGGTCTTATCTCCAACGAGTCATCGAAGTCTGAACTGTATTCCGAGGAGTTATCGTCCACAACGCTAAAGCCGTCCGTCCCTTCGTAACGAAATGAAAATCGGGGAAATGGCCTTTGAGTGATTCTGCGGTTGAGATATCTCGTCTGCTTATCCAATGCTTCCAGGCAACTACGCCAACTGAGGAGCTGGTTGCGAAGATATAGCATATCCAGCCAGGCCGATCTTTTTGCTTCCTTAAGGGCTACCTTTTCCCTTTCTTTTATACGTTCCAATGACTCGGGGTCTTGGTCCAGCTCCAGGATTCGTGTTTCAACTTGGTCAATGGTATCTTCGACAATAGGGAGATGTCGTTTCCTTTCAAGTTCGACAATCAGGCTGGGTACTAATAATGGGTGGTATGTCTCATAGGTCGTTCTTCCTAACCGCGTCAATATCTCTGCCTCGACTGATAGTGTGCAGCCGAACATGATTGAGAAGCTCAGGTTGCAACTGGGGAAATATGTCGTTGTTGCTGCCAGGTCTCTATCCCAAGCATTCGAAGTGCGGATATTGTATACTGTCACTGTGTCAGGGAATACTCCAGGTTGATTCCAATGACAAACATACCGTGTGCAGGTAGACTCTGGCCGTTATGTTGTCCCATTTCCAAGTTCATGGCGGAGAAGTCAGAAACATCTGCACGACTGACAACCCGGATAATCGAGTTATGTATATGAAATTCATGTGCAATCCTCTTGAACACTTTCTCCGAGAATGGCAAGTTTCGCAGGGTTCTTTGACCTCCGGTCCCACGGAGTGAATCTGGGTGGCTATCATTCGGAGTGACTTGTTTGATATCTTTAATCCAATCATTCGATTCCTTTCTTTTCACTGGATCAAGCTTAGGCTCGCCATCTCTTCTTGCCAGACTAAAGCAAAAGCGGTCAGTTGAGAGTGTTGGGAGTGTTGAGCGTATCCGCAGAAGATCATACTTACATAATAACGAATCCAGAATGCTTTCCGTTGAGCTTTGGGTGCTCCTAATACTGGTGAGCTTTTGCACCAAGAGGAGCAATAAATACTAACGGTTCGAAACCAATTATCCCAGTCCTCTTCACTATTCATTGTCCACACCAGCGGTTTCTAAAAGGGCCGTTAAAAGTTTGCGTCAGACTGGATAAGGGAGTACATACTACTAGTCCTGGAACTACCCGTATCACGCTGGTAGGTCTCTCCTGGTATCTGAAAACTTTGCTGGCTTCATTTTGACAGCATATCGCATTATCATCAGCCCAATCCATATTCCTAAGTGTTCTTGATGAAGGCAGTATTCTCAATGAGCATAATGGTGCTGTCCAGAGTTGATATGAAGCTGTCAAAGCTGAGATAAGGTGGCGGTGTAAAATTCCAATACCGCTGCAGGGCGGTGGCGGCCGTCCGTACCACCCACCATGATTTTCGTTGGCGCTCGGAAAAGCAAGCTCTGGGGCTATGCTGCGCAGCTGCGAGACACATCATGAATTACAACGTATCACCAGCCAGTAAGAAAGCAAAGAAGCGAAGTTAGGCTAACTGCATGACGAGTCATTTTTGTGTCAGGCAAGTAACCCGGGCATAAGATCAGACTCAATGCCACCCTCCTTCACCACTATATATGCATACCTTTCAATCCAAATTGGTTCTATTGTCATTCTTACCATGGCACCCCTTATTGTCCGGGCTACATATACAGAGCAAAATGCTCTGGAATCTTTCTTGGTCAATATCTTTGGCGCAGGAACTGTGACTGTGATTGTACGAGATTGTCCTTTCATCCACTAAAAACGTGTCTGTACTGATGTTTATAGTGGAAGCGAGGCCGGTTCCAGTGTGAAATCCCCAGACCCTTGACCGAGGTAAGTAATTTACAAAGCGACACGTGCGCCTCCCTAACATGGGTAGGATGAAACACAAAGGATGAAGCAAGTTGTGACTTCGGCTGAGCACTATCATTCTTGAAAGATACTTCGGCATAAACGACAGTGTTATAGATGCTATTTGGGCTTGAAAGAAGCCGATTGATAAAAGTTCAATAAACAATTTCCCTGTCTGCAATCCTCCCATGCCTTCCATTTCGAACATGACGTACATTAAACCCCTACACATTCGTATTTTCTGCGTTCTATTCCAGGTTATTGTACTCATCCGTACTCAATGACCGTGTTGTTCGCCCCTGGTGGATTGGCAACGTGACCAGGTTCGTGTTGATGAGAGCACGCGCATTCTCATTGGGAATCACCCGAACTGCAGTGGTATTCCGAGCCATCTCTTCTTGGGCTACACTCCGCTCTCTCTCCGTCCATGGCTTTCCTCGCGTGTAGTCCTCAGACTTGCAAAGCCCAGAGATGCGAACGAAGGCCTTGAGAAGGTCCCCAGATGACGAACGTTTCTTGTCTGTCGACAGCACTACCAGCATCTCTTTCTCAACGACATTAAGAGCATCGTGCAAGAACGGGGAGCAGTTGCGATGCCGACGAAGCTCGTGAATCCACTATCAAGGTTAGCCGAACGAACCCTTGTGTTGGCCAAATGCTACTTACTGCAGTTACTTCCGGCTTCACCAGTATGGCTTTGGCCCCATTTGATGTACCAGATTCCAGATTCTTGAAAGAAAAGAAAATGTTGTTCTTCGAGCCATTGATAAATGGCGTCGTTCTCTTCTTCTCAAATTTCTTGACGTACTGAGGTCCGCCTAAGAACCAGGTCACGAGTTCAAGGAACAAGCATCCAATAGTCCAGATATCAAAGGCTCTGGATATAGTACCACCTTCGATATCGCACTCGGGAGGGCGATATCCTGGAACAGGTGGAACCTTTTGGTTAGGAATGTTGGATCGACTCTTGTCACTATTGATTTCTGACAATCCAAAGTCGGAGATGACAAGAATAACCTCGTCTTCCGTCCCTGCTTTGCGGAAGCACAGGACATTGTCGCATTTGATATCGCTGTGCCTGCAATACTTCTTTATGGCAGTCGGGTCTAGATGGCGATGCAAATGCCTAGGGTTGTGCATGGTATCAATTGCACCGATCAACCCTTCGAGTTGGGCTGCAATCCATAAGGCTCCGCTCCGGCCCTGGGGAGGCTGTGACAATTCCTTGTGTCGTTCAAAGTCAGAACGTGCATAGGGGAAAATGAAGCTCAATCTGTCCGCCTGTCTGAAAGCGCTCAGGGCAGTGATGAGGTGAGGATGGTTCAGTCCGCTGAATTGCTTCAAAATTTCCCACTCCTTCTTGAATAACTGCTCTGTGTCCCGATGAAGTGTTTTGACTGCAAAGGTCGCACAGTCTAGATTGATCTTGAATACTCTTGTTAGCTCATAAGGTATCGTCTGCAGAAGAAAACACATACGCCATCTAACAAATGTTGATAAGAATGTGCAGTGGGATGGATATCGACCTCAACCACAGTTGCGTAGGCTCCAGCCAATGTCTCATCACTGGTTTTTGACACCTTGCGCCAAGGCCTTCTAGTAAGTGGTTGCATAGTGAATTCGGTCAGAGGTTGGTCCTTGGTCGATTGGAGGTATGGTGTGTCGATCTCCCACTGGGTTGTTACGAAATGCTCTTGCTGGTATGTTTCCCATTCATCGAAACATCGAAGGCGCTTTCCCGGATCCTTGAGTGGGGATACGTATCCATATTTCAATTCGATGGGCAGCACTCCGTCGTTCACCTCTTGTGCTATAAACATTTCGATGTCGCGAACGCGATTCAACAAGGCCAGGAGCGCAAAAACCTTGATGTACGCTTTGGATGGACTTTCTTCCGACAAGACATGTATCTTCTCGACGTAGTCATCTATCTGCCTGTCGCTGAGCGTAAACATCTGTTTCTTTAGCTCTTTCCTGATTCGTTGTTTGGTTAAGATATGCCCCAGCAATATGTTAGTCCAAAATCTTCCATTGACACCTTCTCCGATGCAATATGCTCGTAGCAGCTTTCCCAGATCATGATTCGTATCCGAAATTGGTACAATACCATTTCCGGTATATCTGTAATAGTCTTCTGCTGGCTCCGTTTTAACCGGAGCTGCACTCCCATTTACTGGAGCTGGGCTGCCATTGACCAGAAGTGCTGGCGGTGTTGGCAGTTTGGAGGTGGCAGCGGTCGCCATTGTGGTGTGAAATTGAGAATGAATACAGATCTGTATGAAAAGGAAATGCTTACGAGAGCTTAGATTGCCCTCATAAATAGCCAGTTAACAAGTAACTTTGTACCGTATATTGCGGCTCTTATCAGTTGAAAGTGCAATGGTTGCCTTATAGAAGGCAATCAATATTTCAAACGCCCAATATGCTGGTGAGACACACTGGGGGGCCTCAATTGCACATTGGTAAAGTAAGCACCTTGAACATCTGATTAGTTGTTACACCGGTGAGGAATTGCATTTTTGACCGATGTTGTGCATTTTTTTGTTAAAGCTTGTACATGCATGCTAAAGTATGCCTTAATAGGATACGTATTCTGACTACCATATGGTGCTGGTGACATATTCTCGTTCTTTTCCAGACAATCCATGTACGTATCGCGTGCCACACAGCCGACCGGCAGTTTCTCCAATCATCTGCTCAAGAAAACGTGAATTAAGCTGGTGCAACGAGAATATGCTTGGACAACAAGAGTGATGCGAAGATACATACATTATCCAATCCTGCTGAAATAGCACGCAACTATTCCCATCCTTCATCAAGAACAGTAAGAATCTGATAGCCCTTCTTCAAAACATCCGTATCAATGATAACAACCGCAATGAAAGTACAATCCTCGGTATCGCTGGCATTATCACTGACAGTGTGATGGCAGCCAGGAAACTCTCGAAAGCTCTCCCCGACACCATACACCTTTGGCGGGTTTCCGTTCATTCCACTGAGGAGACGGCCTTGTGTGACTGTAGCAACAACAGTGGCTCCGGAGTGAGTATGTGGTGGAGTCCAGCCGTTGGGCCCGTAATGGACTTCCAGGCCAACGATGGATTTGCCTGGTGCGTTGGTGATTTCATGATCGTAGAGAATCTTGACGCTCTCGCGAGGTCGGTTTCTGGAGTATGTCAGTGAGTTTCGAGTAGTCGTGTGACTTTCTTACCGCTTTTCGTCGGCGTTGGATGTCATTGTGTTTGATAGAGTATATGTTTGTTGATAGAAGTGCTGAGATGAGTGATAAATTGGCTTTGGCATCAAAGACTTATATAATGACTGAATGATTAGAAAAGATGCAATCGGGTCAAGTGGACAACGGTCAATACGCGAGTGACGGGGACTCGCCGGGCTCACCGACCGGAACGGGTATCCGGGAATTCGGGTATTCGTCTAACCCACAGACCGGCAACCAAGGATCTCATCAATTGCAGAACATTGACAAAGAATTCCCGGGGACATATACTGACCCAAATTCGAAGATTATGGTTCTACTGAAGGCTTACTTGTTATCGGCAACATTGCTTAACATCAATCTACTTCACACAACACTGCAACTATGAAAGCCGTTCAAATCCTCGGAGACGCATCATCTCCCAAAATCGCCATCAAAAATTCCATAGCCAAGCCTAATCCTACCAACGCCAACATTCTCATTCACGTTCACGCAGCTGGTATAACTGGCGATGAAGTGACATGGCCAGAAGTCTACCAAACACCCACCCGCGTCCCAGGTCATGACATATCAGGAACCATCGCTTCTTTCGGTCCAGATTACGACGGCCCGCTGACTATTGGACAATATATCTTTGCTATGATCGCTGCAGATCGTGGCGAGGGACAGGCGGAGTATGTCGTCTGCAAACCGGATGAGGTTGCTCCGAAACCGATATCGTTGTCACATACGGAGGCTGCAGTATTGCCTATTCCGGCTCTTACCGCGTGGGAGGCAATTACAGAGCACTCAACTGTCACTTCCGAGATGAGGGTTTTGGTGACTGGGGCCTCGGGCTCTGTTGGGAGGCTTTACGTACAGCTCGTCAAACATCTCACTGGAGCTCATGTTATTGCACTGGCTTCAAGGCGTAACCACGACCTCTTGAAGACTCTTGGAGCCAATGAAGTCATTGATTATACCTCTTTCGACTGGGAGAGATCAGTTAAGAACGTTGACCTTGTATTCGACACAGTCGGTGGAGAAGTCCTATCTAAAACCTGGGGAACTGTCAAACCCGATGGTAGTATCATTACAGTCGGAGATCCCGCACCGGCATGGGCATTCACCGATGAAAAGGCTTCAGAGTCATTAAGATATCCGGGTGTCAAGTACAAGCATTTTATCCTTTCGCCCAACGCAAAAAGACTAGCCCAAGTGGGAAGTATGGTTGACGAGGGCTTGTTGAAGCCATTGGTGGTAAAGACCTTTCCTTTTGAGCAGGGTGTTGAGGCTTGGGATCATGCGAGACAGCGAGGAAGGGATTATAAAGTTGTTATTGAGTTCTAGAGTAGCGAGGCGAGTTTCTTTAATCTGGAACAGATTGACATTGGAATGAATCACGGTGCCCCAGTGTTTAACTAATCCCTTCATCGCCCATCCAGTCATAGGTAAAATCCGAGCCCATGTTAATCCACCCACAAATATCTTCGAAGGACCCCAGAGAGGCAAGAATATCATCACCCTGTGTTGAAACATCTGCAGAATGCGAACTTCCCTCCCCGCTGCTGCTTGTTGAACTCGGCACTTCACTGGAGCCAGACGCACTCCCTTTTTCGAGTCCCAGTACATGTCGGGCAACAGTCTTTATCTCTTTCACATTCTTTGCCGTCCTCGTCCATACCTCTCCTACCGTCTTCAAGCACCCAATGGTAAGTCTGATCTGATCTCTTGCTATCGCAAGTTCTTTATCTCGAAAGAGATATTTGCAGGCTGATAGTAGCGAGAGGGTGCCTTCGCTGACCATGCATGTGGTGAATGGCGTGTGATGGAAGGGACGAACGGGAAGGGCCAACAGCTGGATCTGTGCATTGATAGACTTGAGAACTCGCTTTGTATGGACGTTGATGAGATCGGCCTTAGGTGTCTCTGTGGGTGCTTGTCTCGCGCAACTTGATACATTCTCAATGGGATTGAATCGTAGATCTGACAGCGGGCGGTGCATACCAATTGTTGCGCTATCAATATTAGCACAGCTTTCCAGTAATCGAGGGAATTACATCTTACACATGGATGAGTAGTTGGGCTTGGAACAACAATTCGTCGATACTTCCATCATCTCTCATCACCTTTTTGCTCTTAGGTAGGAGCATAACCCAGGCATCGATGACAGAGTCTGCGGATTGTATCACCCGCTCTGAGTCCTGTCTAGTTGCTCTCTTTGGAGTGACGGAGATAGCGAGCGCTGCAGCACGTACTGCACCCATGAGGTATGTGAATGATGAGAACTGGGGGTCTTCATCTGCAAATTCGCGAGATTCGAATTCCTCCAGTGTGTGAGGCTCCGGGATGAGCTTGAAGATGATCAGTTAGATGACCCAGTTGATGGATGAAATACTCACGCCTGACTCATACTCATCTTCCTCACAAGGAAGATCAACAGTCGCTTCCACACGGAACGCCTTCAAATTCATTGTCCCCAAGGTTCCAGCATAATAGGCATCAACAATATACAACATCCACCACGTCCGTCTCCAAGACTCCATCAGCACAACATCCCCTGCGAATGCATTGACGAATTCTCTCTTGTGCATACCCAACTCAACTGCGACACTAGTAGCAGTATCGATCTCCTCTTTCGCCGTCGCAGTATGACTACCCCAGAACAGGGCGATAGAGTACAGGAGTCGGCATTGCACTTGGATTGGGTCGGAGGGAGGAAGCTTCGAGATGCGAGATTCAATTTCTGCTTGACGAGGGTTGGACCACTCGTAGTTCTCATAGAGGTTGCCGATGAGACGCATTACTGGTATTATGGAGGCGAAGTCGGACGATGATGAAGGGTCCGCGCAAAGTTTGACTAGATGATGTAAGGGTAGAGCGAAGGGATGCAAGACGTGAAAATTCTTGTAGTAGGAGGAAATTAAAGGGTCATCCTTCAAAGCGTTATGCGACTCAACGGTATGCGATGCGACAATCTCCTGGTTTGTGTCTTGGTCTGGCAGAACAATATCCGCATACTCCATAAACTCGACATCGAGTTCCGGAATAGTCAAGCTCTGCGATCTCTCGCTACTCTGTCGAGAACTACCCTTCCTAGCATGTCTCTTTCTTTCCGCAAGCGCCGCACGATCAAGACCACCTCTGCGCGAAGCAGTATACTGACATTCCTTCTGGGACGCAAGACATCTTGTACAGTGCGGCTGCTTTGCATCACATTTGACATGCTTGGATCGGCACTGAAGACACGCTAGTGAAGAGCGTGTCTGTACTCGGGTTGGTGCGTTTTCGCTCATGATTAATCAACGTTTAGGTATAGTTTGAAGGGTGAATTGAGAATGGATGAATTGATCCCGGTATTCAAGAATGGGGTAATCGGGTATCCGTGTATCCGGACTTTCGGACAATCAGCTTGTGTAAGCTCGGGGGATCGGATATAACACGGGTTCAAGGCGGCATCATCTGGGTAGCTCTCAGCAGTCAATTCCCTGACGCTATCTAGAATCTCTGACCCAGACTCAAATAATCCGTCTCCTCAAATTCCTCACATTCAAACATCCACCGAACTCCCTTATTCTGCCTGATATCTTCCTTTCTATCTTGGATGTAAACACATATCCCATTCGTGCGTCCTAAGCTACCACATGGACATCTACTGAGGCGGCATACTATATGTCCGTAAAAATCCGTCACTGACGTGAACATCAGTCCAGGTGTTTCCCCGAGTATTCCTGTTATCCGTTCGATGTCGGTGTTGCCGTGCGGTGGTACTTCCAGCTCTAAGCAACAGTGTCGGGATGCTTCACTAGGTCTCGTAAAGACGGCTTGGAAGACAATGTCGTATAGAGCACCCATCCGTAAACCCTCAGGGAATGATATGAATTTGTTGTCTTCTCGCTGATTGTTTATTTGGACTTGATACCCGATTGCTGTTATGGGCGGTTGGGCAACTTGCATCCTACGCCAACTTGCGCCGTTGCGAACGAATGCTTTGTGAACCTTGCGGCCGTTCTTCATGTGGGTGATGCTCATCTCCGGCACATTAAGAGAAGAACAGAATATCTGGCCATCCCTCCAGGGATATGGTTTGTCGGGCTTGAGTATTGGTTCGAAGTGTTTTAGCAGAAGGGGATTGAGGACCCGTTTTTGCTTCGTCGTGCAGGGTTGAAAGTAGAGCTTTCGTTGCAGTAGAGGCGATCTTGAAATTATATTATGCCAGCGCTTCGATACACGTTGGGCGTTGAATAATGTTTGTATGTCCATGTGTGTGCATATGCAATAGACGAGCTCTTCAATCCCCAGAACCTGGCTGCGGGCTACGCCAGGTTCTGCTTTTCGGGTGCGTTTGGTGTGCTTTCGTCCCATGTTGACTTTTTCAAGGATATAACGATACAAAGAGTGTTAAAGGAGCTACAATGTGCGAAAAGAAGCTTGTATACATAAGATAGCTGTGTTCTGTTGGTAGGTGACACAATGACTCACGCCGAAATCCCTGCCTGTTGGAAGAAAGAAACTGAGGTTCGAGACCCCAGTCGCCAAGCTCAATATGGAGATAATTTCCAATGAAGGTATATCAGACGGGCTGTGCCTCCCGTCGAACCAACAAGTTAACATAACCCTCCACTTGTCGTATGACGGTTGATCTGTGAGTCAGACCATACCAACATGATTACATATCAACACCATTCAAAGACAGCCTAAATAGCATGGAATTCTTGATCTCTTCCTTCCGAGCCATGAGTTCTTCGACATCCCAATTCGCCCAAACGAACTTCCCCTTCAAGAACTCTGCTTCCTTCGAAGCAAGCCATACAATAAAATGACCAGGCAATTCCACTAAGATGATCAGCTTCAATCTCACATCTCACGATACAAAACATACCTGTGTCAAAAGCGACCGTGATATCAGGATTGATTCCCGTCGCGATAATACCAGGTTGGAAATTAACAACATGAAGACCCAAGTTCTCAAAGGCGACGTAGTCAAACATCTTGATTGCAGCTGCCTTGGCAGCTCCGTAGGCAAAGTCGCCTGTGACTGAGTCATTCGGTTGCCAGTGACCTATTCCGGAGCTTGTGTTGAAGAGCTTGGCTCCTGGTGCTGCGAGTGGAAGAAATGCTTGGATGGAATTGAATGCGCCCATGATGTTGATCATAAGACTTCGAAGAAGTTCTTCCTCTGGATAGCCAGCCACGGTGCCATACACAGGAAGGATACCTGCGTTGGCGACAAAGATATCAATCTTTCCGACCTTGTCGACAAAATTGTCCAGGGCCTTGTCTATGGACTGCCGGTCGGTGGTGTCTGCAACCTCATACAGGACGGCCGTCGATGGATTGGCTGCTTCAATTGCCGCTGCTGCTTTCTCCAGACGTTCAAGGGTCCTTCCCACGATCGAGACAGACTTTGCGTTTGCTTGAGCGAAAGCTATGCCGATTGCTTGCCCAATACCATGACCGCCGCCTGTTATGACGATGTTTTGGCCGGAGACTGAGAGCTCGGGTCTTGTTGGAGAGATCATGGGGTATGGCTTGTCATGCCAGGTCTTTGTGAAAGACACCATGTTTGGAAGAGGAGGTTGCGCCATCGCGAATTCAATCAAATGTCTGAACAGACTTTAAGATCTAGTGAGGTACTGGAGTGAGAGGTCGGGGCAGAGGTGGTAGTATTGTTCTCGATGTGAACTGGATGAAAGCTCACCGGTCAAGACCATCTCTGCCGCTTTATATGCAAAAATACAGCTCTAATCGCTTTTGTAAGATTGTTGATTTGTTTCTTCCATGGAACTCTTCCGTGGAAGCTATTGCCGCCGTATTCTCTGGAATGTGTTGCCCTTAGACGAATGACTCCATTCCTGGGGTTATTCAGCCAACTTCCGCGGAAGATCAATAAAGTCTTGCAAATTCCACCAAATGACAAACCTCCGCAAACTTTCTTCAAATAACGTTACTTGAGCTTTCAAATCGTAAATGAGAAGGTCGCTTTTACGCGGGCTGGTGGTGTGACTGAAGCAGCAGATTACACCCACCATCGACTCTTAGATACAAACCGCTGCGACAGACTTCAATTCCAACCAGCGATAGTACAATACAGACATGTTTACAGTATCCCATATTATGTTCAATGTGAAGCGACCAATCTATATAAAATGCTCTACTGCCAACCTCACGTCAAGCTCATATAGGCCACTCCGAAACCATCACTATGAGCAAACGCTTGCCCAAGCCACCACACATTCACACCAAAGCGAACACCAGTACATTGGCCTAAGGCCCAAAACAGTATACAATAAGGTTAAAAGTACCCAGGCGTCGCCGATCATCTTGAAACAAACATGTCTCGGTAACCGTTTCCAGTAGCATCCAAAAACAACACGGTGTGAGACGTGTTTTAGGCGGTCTCAGGTAGAAAGCCTCAAGTTGACTTGTCAGAGAAATACAGCTTCATCTCAAAACTCCACCAACCAAAACACACAATCGCTAGGCGAGAATCGCGCTTAAGAATCCCAAAGCCAGGGTGTCACAGCCACATGCACAACCCTTCCTGTTACGAGGAGCCTCTCCACAAGCCGATTGGCATTTACAGTACGTACCCAGCAGTCAAGACAGGGTAGCATTGAGAAAGGAGCTTGTAAATGTTTATAGTTGTATGCATTTATTTATAGACAACCCCCTTCTAAACGCTATACACAAGAAGATATAAAGTGAAAACAAAAAGGTGATGCTAAACACCATGTCGTAAGCGACCGTGAGAACCCTTTTCCCTTCCCTCCTTATAATGAACATGAAGAAACGAGAAGCATTGGAATAGGGAAGAATGATTCATTCCACATTAAAGTTTTCGACCACCGCCATCCAATTCGTCACACACTTTTTTTTTACAAGTGAAGAAGACATGTCGAGAGAAAATTCAAGATATTATTATCGACTGATCCGACAAATCCATCCGGGGATAGTGTCGACTCTTTGATGCTTGTAGTGATGTATAAAAATGCAATTGTGCGGGAAACACAAAGCCCCAGAAACGCCTGATAATGCAAGAGAGGTATAGTAAAATGCTGGAGAAAAAAGTCTATGATGACAGAGACTTGTACCGCCAGAGCCGTTGGCGTTCCTTAACCCACCACTGCGCTATTGGTATGGCTTCCTCAACCCACTTCGATGCTTCGTCGCTGAGGGCGGAGCCAGCTGCTGTGACTAGCTCTTCTGGTGTCCATGCCGTCACGGGCTTCAATTCCATGGGGTCGTTGACGGCGTCGGTGACCCTGTATTCGATGACCTTGCTGAGAGGGATGACGAGACGCCAGTTGACATCAGCAGATGTGACACCAAGCATACCAGCGCCAGAGTTGACGACAGAGAATGCCCAGGCGCGGCGGTCGCCGTCGCTCTTCTTGTAGGGTCGAATGAGGGATTGACCCTCGTAATCTTGGACAAGATCGGAGGCGAGGTGAGTGTCCTTCTCGTTGAGGGAGCCACTGTTGATGAGGAGGTCGAGGATGGTGGGGAGGATAGAGATGGTGGTAGTATTGGCGTCGTACTGAACTCGGGGGAGGTGAGGGTGTCGGAAGGTGAGACCAACTCGGTAGTTGGAGATGAACTGGTTCTCGTAGGTACCCTCCTTGCCGGCGTCGTCCTTGAAGGAGTGACCGTGGTCACCAGCGAAGACAACAAGGGTCTCGTTGGCGATACCTTGCTCATCGAGGAGGTTCATCAAGCTAGCCATCCAGCCGTCGTGGTAGCGGACAGTGTTCATGTACTTGTTGAAGTTGTCGTGCATCTTGTTCATACCAGTGTGCGACAGGTAATCGTATGTGGGATAGCCCTTGGGCAGACCCCAAGCGTGATGGGTGGTACTGGTGAAATGACTCAACCACATGCGCTGGTTGTTCTTGGTGGTGTTGCCAATGAACTCCTTGAGGTAGGGCATAAGGATAGGCTCGGGGTAAGCGAAGTAGTTGATCTTCTGGTAGAGGACGTCGGACTTGTTGTATCGCCAGTCGTTCTCGAGCTGCTTCTTGGTGATGATGTGCTCAAAGCCAAGCTTGCGGTCAAACTTCTCCTGGCGATCATACTCCTCAATCTCAGCCTCGAAGAGAGCAGTCTTCCACTGCAAATCGCGGAAGTCGTCGGAATCGGAAGAGACGTTCTTCTTGACCTTGTTGAGCATGCTCAGGACCTGAGGAATACAGGGCTGGTAGCTGTCGGTATCGGCTTCGGCGAACTTCTCGACGGGCATGGGGTAGGCACCGCAGTGGTTGGCGCAGTAACTCTTGGTGGACATGGTGGCAGCAGTGTAGGCGGTGGCGACGTTGATACCACCAAAGCCCTCCTCGGCCTGGTCGTGCCAGGTGTAGTTGGGGGCAGCGTAAGGCTTGCCATTCTTGTCGGTGAAACCTTGCTTGACACCAGTGATCTTCTCGATGTGAGGCATCATCCATGACAATCGCTCGTTGGCCTCCTCCTTCTCCTGGTCGCTCTTGTTGAGGTCCATGATCAAGCTGTGGGTGTGAGAACCCTGCTGAAGAGGCCAGAAGTCCTGTCGCAGAGACTCCATGAGGATGAAGACGACGTGCTTGATCTTAACGTTACCATTGCCAAGCGCCTCCTTCAGAGTAGGGAGAATATCGGTATCGAGGTTGGTAATCTTGAGAGGATCGGCGACGGGGTTGTAATAGGGATCGCTCTCGGCAAGAGTGGCCTTGGGGCACTTGTTATCGGTAATGAGACCCTTGGGATCACCGAGCGAACCGTGGTAGCCGTTCTTAAAGCGCTTGGGGTCGAATCGGAAGAAGCCACGAGGCAAGCTCACATTCTCCTCGGGCAGCCAGTTGGGAGTATACTTTCGGTACTTCTCGCCGAGAGGGCTCATGGTCTTGCCAGGAAGAGGTGCCCAACCCTTATAGTAATCGCCCTCGGGTTGCTTCCAACTCTTCTTGTTGATGAGCTCGGGAAGGGGGAAGTCATTGTGGATAAGCGCACGTTGACCAGCGCAGAAGTCGGGTTCGGATGCGAAAACGTCGAGCATAGACACAGGCAGAGTCATCGACAGAAGATCGTAGGGTTTGGCAGGTCGGAGAACAAGTGTGATGCCAAGGAAAAGCACGAGAGCAATCTTCCACAACCACGAGAAGAAAGGAATGCGGTTAAAGAAGCGCGCAACCTTTCCCTTAGCAGTGTTCGACTCGCCCTTGCGGAAGTTATCGTTGGATCGGTAATCCTCGTCCATCGAGTATGTATCGGTCGTCGATTCGAGATCGTTGTCGGCATTCTTGAGGGCAGAGTACTTGCCGCGCTGCATACCAGGGATTCGCATGCGAAGGCTTCGGAAATAAGCGTACACTAAGGGGAGGATGGGAGATTAGCTAGGAAACATTGACCACCAGGATTGGGCGTCCACTAACCTGAAAGAATGTTGTCGCCAATAGCGCCCAAGAAGGCACCGAAAGCACGGTAAACGAAGCCATGGATAGGCATAGCGATAATGAGCAGACCGATTCCGCAAGCGATGACGGCCTCACTGCCACTGAAAAGCACCTTAAGACCCTCCTTGCTGGTGGCATAGGCAGTCGCATCGTGCCAATCGAGCTCGCCTCCGGTCTTGACGAAGAATCCAAGCTGTGAAGATGAACCGCCATGGGAGAGGAGTCTGCGACGAAGAATGTTAGCTTGTTTTGGCTGGCGCATTGCGCGAGGCAAAGGGCGGTGGGAACATACGTAGCTATTGTGCCGAAGAAGCAAGTAATCCATGCCCACGGTGTCCTAGCCTGGTTTAGAAGCAGACGTCCGATGCATATCGTCAAGATGTCGAAGAGGAAGAACGTTGGCAGGTAGAGGAAGAAACTGGAGACGGGGACGGTGAAGAAATGCGTATAGAGATGTAGCAATTTGCTGGCGAGGATCGACGTGAAGAACACGCCGAACACGTACGATACCGAGAAGAGGAAACACATTTTGCCGGCGAGAGGAGAGGAAGAGAGAGGAAGGACTCAAAAGTCCTGATCGTTCATGCGCGGTGCGAGTTTGGGAGAAAATGCGAAGGGCGCCCAGAGATGATACCAATATGTGTTGAAAGAAATTGGCAGAAGAAAACTGGGGAGGGCGGATGACGGAACGCGAGAGGCAAAGCAAAACCTTATAGTGTTGAAGGCCGCTCGCTCGAGGTGTTGAAGAAAGAACGCAAGAAAAGGAGAGAAGAAGGCGCGCGACCGACAACGCAAATAATTACTCTGATGAAGAGGAGAAAGGTAAGTAAGAAAAAGTGTCGGAGGAGTAGGAGAGGGGGAAGCCGAGGGAAAATTAAGAAAATGAAAATAGCAGATGGAACAATGAGCTAGCGCTGTGCCTGGATCGTCTTCCAGCTGCCACAGAACTGCTACTACTGCTGTAACTATTAACTTTTAGGTGGTCCTGAGGCGCTGGATGGTCTCGCGACACCATTTGCACCTAAATCTGGCACCTGTGAGGTCTGGACTCGGCTGGACTCTTGGGCCCTTGGCACCTTCCTTTCCAATGAACAGGAGAATGTGGGGTAATTGCGAAGGGCCAAATAAGAAAGGGGTCGCGTGTAGCCAGGGGTCAAGTAGGCCCGTGTAGCGCTTCTTGGCTCCGCTTCTCGTACTGTGCAAATACGCAAAATTATTAGGGGCTCGTTTACAGCGGGACCCGCGACAAGAGGACCCTTTGTCCCTACACTTGACTCTGCTGCTGCAACGTGGCTAGTACAGTGTGTGTCGCCTACCTGTCAGAGACGGGATTTCAGAAGGAGGGTGCACGGCAGTGTAGTACAGTTGGCGGAATGATCACACCGATAATGCTTATCATTTTTAGCCAAGCATTGCGTTCACTCAGCCATTTCCCTATTGCTCGCGTGATCTTTCTCCGTTTGAGTCCAGAGTTAATTCTCTACTGACTCGAGCTTCGGCGATTCTGACTCTTTTGCTACGCCACGTCTAAAGACCGGTTCGGTGGCGCATCAACTATCGACCGAGGTGGGGAAATGGTTCTTTTGGAGTAATTACCGAGTGACAGATATCAGCTGTGAAACTATTCACACGGTGGATTTTTTGGGTGCACCGCCACGCCACGGTAGTGCATCTGCAAGCTGGCTAAAGCGGGGAGGCTGAGTGCGAGATGCTGTTCCAATTCTGGTGATGGGATCATGATCACCACCAAGTCCTGTTGGCTGCCGCGTTTACAGTAAACTCAATTATACCTCATACTGCAGTAAGCATAGAGATCCTCAATCCTCCTCCCATCCTTCGGCTTCTCTTTTCTTTTGCCGTCATAACCTGCGACTCGTGGCTTGCGGGATCGGCCGTTGCAACAACCAATAATCATCTCACCATCAACATTGTCGAGTTTCACCTCTCTGTCCGTCCGCACGCAGCCAACCAACAACAGTTCCATCCTTCAGCCCAGATCCCTCTCACCCCCTGCAATATAACTGGCCATACCGTATACTGCTACTCTGCCTGCCCCCAGGGCTGACTCGGTAGGAGCTCAATGTCACGTTAATAGCGGATACCGGCTTCTAGCGTCCTTCTTTCGTGCTGCCATTGAGAGAGTGCGAGTGCACCGTGGCGAAGCGCCTTTCCAACGGCGGCAGTTCATCTGCAAACGCTGCATTGACAAGCGGGGCCAGCTCCTTTTTTTTTTCGGTCAACCTCACCCATTCCACCATTCCAAGAGAAGGCATACATTGAGGGTCCGGCACGAGTAGCCGGAATATCATAGCCATATATCCCAGTGTCATTTCCGTGAATACGAGATAGTGCAATCGATAATCATTTTAGCTTTCGTAAAGGTGCAATAGCTTCACTTTTGTCAAACGACGGTCTGGCCTCGACCGTGTAGCAATTATTGAGATACGCGATCATGGGCCTTTTTTCCCTGTCATGTTGGACGATCCTTTTTCTAAAAGTGGACATGCCAACCTCCTGTCGAGAAAAGGACAGCCTTGTAGAGTAGTAGTGCCGTAGTAGCCAAGAAGTCTGTTCCTTGAATTGACAAGATGGGCACGCGACACTTTTTGGCACAAAGACAGACCAACAAAACAATGGGGGTCGGGTTTACCGAAGACGTATCCGTCGATAGCGTGGCTGGGCGGTTGAGGTTTTTCGTTTTTGGTCGGGCTACCAAGTCCCGTGATCGACATTGGCACTTTGTTCAAGCTTTTCATCGCGCCGTGCACGGTGAAAGGCCAATTTCTTCAGCCCACTATTTTGTTGTTTTTCTTGACTAAGGTACCGGGTAGCTTCTGTGTCAAAATGAATCGTGATCGATTGAAGGCCAAGATTCTGGTGTGTACGTGTCAATGGATCGATGTTACTTGATTGAGAAAGTGAAGATGCAGGTTTCTTCAGGCTGATTTCTTGGAGGGCTTGGGTGGTAGCAGTCGCTTACTGCATGCACCGCCCAGAGAATCCCGAAAGCTTATCCCGCACAATGTGCATTTCGTGTGATGACGAATCACCATGGCAAAGCCAAGCTCAATAAGCCGCATAAAGGCACGGTTTAAAGCATGTTTTCTATCCTAAATGATTATCGCCGATCTCCAGGAATAATTATGGGTTTCTGTTGACCTATTCCCAAAGTCCATTGACAATGTCATTGTAGCATTTGTCGCAGTGGAGGGGCAGAGGTTGGTAACAGTGGCTTGCTTGTCCGTTAACTTTGTGGCAGTGAACCAGTAGCCCCAGATTCTCAAATGCACAATGACCTCACACCTGACAGCCACGCTTAACAATGAGACATGTCGCAATTGAGCTTGCGACAGTCGATCATTTTGACAATAATTTTCTGGGTTTTAAAAGGCGCATCTAAAGCCACAGTGCTTTGTTACATCCCATAGCTGTGGTTGCGCTTCGTTTGTTACCCTGTGGCACGGAAATGCCTAAATTGGTGACAAGTTAGCAGGCAACCACCACGATCAAGTATGACAACAGGGTAAGCGGCGACACCAGGAACTGCAAATAAGCACAAGCTTAGCCTACAAGTCTATGTCTGACACAACCACACAAATGCCATGGTCTGCAACTTTGTCGCCTTCAGAATGCGATTGCGAGGTAATGATGCTGTTGACGTGAAAACAACAAACAAATGACACAAACACCAGAGACTAGCGATTGAGTGACGAACCACCGCGTATATCGCACGAATTGACTGTATCCCATCACATCACAAGAAGACTCAGATTGTTCCATCAAGATATCCCAAGATGCTATACCCGTAAACACTCGTCTACTGACCTCACTCTATAGGCCTGGACGTATTATACCTTCGGCTATCTGCTAAACGAGATGATGCACCACAAACACACGTTTCCCAACATTCATCACGGAATTATCGGATGAGTCAACGTGTCTATGTCACGACAATTAAGTGCAATTATTGACCAACGTACGTCGGAGATGCGATTGTGTTAGACATGGTATATATACATTGCTACCAGTACCGGACAATATACCATTTTCCAGAAGCTCCTTCTCAACGAGCTCTTGTAGGGTGCTGTATAAATCATGAGGCTTGATTGGACAGACGTTATTGAACTTGACGACGTAACCCTGGCGAATAGGTACTTCTTAGATGGGTATGCCATGACATTATCACGGAAGTCTATGTATATTGTGTCTGGGTGTTTCGTCGAAACTATCTGCCACTCCTAGCATCTAGTAGGCCAAAAGATCTTCTCGATGCTTGCTAACCCACTGCTCAAATGTAGTAGGTTCCCTCCCAGTATACTTCTTAAAATTCATAGACGCCTTCTTATACTCATCCGGATCATAGAGGACAGTAGGATCCCGTGCAAGCCCTTCCAAACGCTCCACGGCCGACTTGATCATAGGCTCCGGAAATCCCCTTGACCTGAGTTTCTCCGCATGTCTCTCACTATCGATCTCCTTGATAGTGACATTCTTCTCAAGACCCTCGCTGACGATCTTCCAGGCTTGGCGCTGCGGTAGTAACTCTGGTCCGCATTGCGTGATGATCAACTCCCCTGAAGCTGGTGGCTCTGCAACGATCATTGCACCGGCGAGAGTACCGACGTCTTCGGGAGCGAGATAGTCGAAAGGAGCATCAGGATGGGCAATCTCAAGTTCGCCACTCTTAACCTCTTCCCAATCCTCCAGCATCTGTATGTTACTCGAGAAGAATGCAGGACGAATAGTCGTATAAGCCATGCCACTCTCCTTAAGCGCAAGTTCAGCCTTTCCATGCACAACAGCTAAAACCTCCTCTGTCTCGACAGCCTTCTTCGCACCACCATGCTCCGTCACGACGTATGAAGAGAGAAGTACAACGTGCTGGATACCGGCTTTTTTCATCGCTTTGTATGTTTCTAGGAGACCATCTTCTGCTTCGAAGAGGATGTAGGAGAATGCTACTGTTGCGCCGGATTGGGTGACGGCGCGTGAGATGGAAGCTGGATCTGAGAGGTCTGTTTGGACGCGGGTGAAACCCAAGTCTTTCTCGTCTTGTGAGGTGAGGCCAGGGATGGGCTTCTGGGTATTGCGCATTGCGAGGGTTACTTGGGCGCCGAGGGATTGGGCGTGGAGGGCGGCGGAGCGGCCAACTGTGCCTGTTGCGCCGAAGATGATGGCTTTAATGGGCGACATGACGATGCTGAGTCTTGATGTAGGACGCTGACTTAGTAAATTGATGATTAGAGGTAACTACCTGGACTTTCTTCTTTTATATACACCTTGTGCCAAGCTCTGCTAGCCCAAAGATGTCGCGTCTTTCGGTGGTGTTAGTGGAAGTTTCGGTATTGCATTTTGTCCGATGGGAAGCTCCGTCAGAGCAACCTAGCTTTTCCAGGCCATGATCAGAACAGAAAGGACAATGCGTGTTCCATGTTAAAGGCGATTGCTGGGAGTTCGGACAATGTGAACTGTCCGATCGGACTGATTGATAGCGAAATTGGCGAATTTGTGGATCGTCTACGTAATTGACCTTGATACTGGGCGCTTGCACCCTCCTGCTGAGAGCTTCCATGAAACCTTTCACTCGAATAGTTTGTATTAGCAAAGATTAGCCATATGTTGCATGGTAAAAAATCGGCCTCTTATTGCTGCAACCACTTGGTACATTTCTCAAGGACCTTGAAGTTATTGCAGATACGATCCTCCAGATCCATGCTGAACACTACTCAGAAAGAAACACAAGCTAGAACATACAGAGCGATAATTCAGTCTATTTACATTGAATGCTGTTAAATGATAGTGACTATCCCTTTGTCGCATAATTGTAGGTGTTTTACTTCAATAAGCTCGGGAGTATCTGACTGCCAGCAGCTGGTAATGAACTGATAGCCAGAATCGCAAGGTCTGAAGATGAACGTCTGCAGAGAATTAGGAATAAACCCAATTCTGTCATGTTTTTGTAACCAATTCAGTCTCCTTCCCAAAATCAAATGACCGTCCCGTGTGATCCCTAAACTGGATCTTTGTAAGATTCCATCCATCAATGATTTAAGTATACCCTCAGTTGCGACAGCATCAAACAAACCCGTATACTCATTTTCTGCTTTGTTAATCCCTATTGAATCTGACCAATGTTCACGGAGATTGTGACCAGAAAACCGCTTTAGAAGAGTGGCCCAGATCTCGAAGCTATCGTCCATATTTGCTTGAGTAGCACAGTGAATAGTGTTAAAAACACTTGATGAAGCTACTTGCACTAGCAGACTTATATTGGAAGTGATATCCTCTATAGTCTCTCTGTTTTGAAGTCCAGGGTATTCCCAGTCTTGCTCAAAGCAAACTACCTTCTCAATTGTCTGGAGCCAATACAGGGGACATGAAATGCGTAGGATGGAGGAAGATTGCTCCAATTCATGTGCTGCTGTAAGACGGAGTGGAGATCCTTCCTCAATGCTTAGATGCTCCTGTAATATTCTTTCCAAGACCAGTCAGCGGGTGGGACGTTTAGCTTATCATCAGTAGAAAGCGTACGTGTATTTGTAGTCCATACAAGGCGATGGGTATCGGAGGGCGAGTGGATAATATTGTTGTAGGCAAGAAAAATCAGGAACCCAACTCGGACAACCGTCCGTTCCTCTTAAAGAAGAAAAGAAAAACCCAAGGATATCTATACCCATGTGAGATACGAGAAAACTGGCAACCGAGTGAAAGGTAAATGGAATAGACTGAGTATAGTCGGGCTCAATCATAGCTGGGAGCCGACTCGTGTTGAGGAGACCATACAAGGAGTATATGGCATCGCGTGGATCTGTCATCTTTGAATGTTGGTGCCCGTCGCTCAATAAATATACAAGCCGGCGACAAATATGAAGGTTCGATGTAGGATGTACACTGTGAAGGCTGTTCTGACCGAAATCGACAAGGCTCTCGTCCAACGTCAATGCCCGTGCTGTTCTGGTAGCTTTAGAAAAACACCTGCTTCTGATAATAGTCTGATCATGATCGAGATCCGCTGACTCCTCAAAAGCTTCACTACTGGCTATAAATAGTCTAGTAAGACTTATATGCTTGAATCCCATCCAGAATTCCGAAGGCTTAGATGTAGACAGAGCAACTTCTTGGAAAACCCAAGCTCTGCAAAACCACTCAAGGTTAAAAAGCATGGCGGCTGCCACTGTCAGCGACTCGTTGAGCTTAAATTGCTGAATGGTGAATGCGTTTCGCACCGCATCGGAAACATCGTTTTCAGACGTGATGGGCAAGATCTCAAGCTCCAGGCTCTCGTATAACAGATCGATATGACGCAAAAAAGCCCCAGTGACTGCCTCTGAGGCTTCTGGTTGTTGATGATTAAATCCCCAAACGAGGAGAAGGTATGTTTGTCTGTAAATATGATCCATACGCTTGACTTGTTTGTTACGTTCCACAAGGTCTTTCTGGTTGATACAAAGAGCATCAATCCAAAACCTGGGCAGAGATAAGTCGTTACAGTGAGTAATTTGGATAGGCATGGACCTCTACATACGTAACTTATCGACGGTTGCATTATCATCGATTCATGCAAAGTAGGATAGCATGGCGACTTGTGCTGTTTCAGCAAGGTCTTCTGAACTTTGTAGAGGAGTCGCGAGAGAATTTAGTGCTTCAATAATTTGAATACCTGAAGGCCAGCAATCAACAGGTAGACACTGGAGAACAAGGAAGGCTTCTTTCAAAAGGGCCTGGAAGTGCCGTAGAAACGAGTCCAGGTTCCTAGTCACGCCGTGCTCAACGCCATTAAGTGAGATCGGAACGGTGTCGGTCGCGTCTCTCCAAACATATGATAACGCAACATAGGCCGGTTCACCTTCCAGGGAGACAGTCTCAAGCTCGCATCGAAGAGTATCGTGGAATCCCGCCGGCAACAGTCTCACCAGTCGGGTGGCCGAAGAATCGTTTGACGGTAGCGGTGTATACGGCGATGCGACCGTGTTCTCGGCCATGTTATTGTTCCTTTCAGGAATTCGTGTACTGGAACCAGTATAGTTAGCAAGAAGTATCTGTAGTGCGGGATTTCGAAAGGGTTTATTATAGCTGCAACCTGCTGGTAGCTAAAAGACAGGCCGAGAAACACGGCTGTGTTTATCGTTGCCCAGTCTCAGTGACGTTGTAATCCCTCCAAGATCAGCCAATGAAAACACGTCGCGTCCCGCTGCGTCTGTCCATCTTTGTAATTGTAATTTAGTATGCCCAAGTAGTTCAAGCTTACAGTTGCCGTTGCCTTACAGGTACGCCTCACCACAGGCTGTATTTAATGCCAATGCAAGGTACTGTAGCTTTTGCAATTACTGATAACTCAACGGGTAAAAGAACCACGGTCTTACCGTAGCGTCTACATGAGGGTTTCCAGACTTGCTCTTGCCATGCTGTCTTACTTCCTTGGGATGCTTTATCATTTTCTTGTGAGCCAATGTCGCAAACAACGCGAGATGCGTCCATGGGCCGTCGAATGATCTAGCTTTAATATCACAGCCATATGGTACATTTCTCAACGACTTTGAAGCTATTGAGGACCTCATCTTAGGTAATCCTTCGTTGACAGAGAAGCGAATTAGGTTCCTTCTCTAACCACGTACAGGCAGGCTGGCTGGAGCCTTTCTTATCGACCAAGCCTTCTTCGCATACCTACAAGGCAAGGCCAAGCTGAAGATAACATCTCTCAAGGCCAGCGAATACAATGGGTTTGTTCTGAAAGAGCGGGAGCTTTGTGCAAAAAGAAATTTCAGCAGTATCGACGAGCCAGAATTCTACAACTTGTATCCACCAAGCGATGCCTACGGAACCATGGCTCGAATATTAAAGAAGGAAACAATGGATATTAGCAAGTGAATGAGGCTACCACAGACCAGAAGGAAGGCCGATTCTAAATATCATAATTGTATTGGCACGGCAGGTTTCTTTGCCAGATCTCTTAACGGGATCAGACATCTAGTGGGTGATCAGTACAAGCGAATCCAGTCGGTAACAGGAAAAGATCCCAAGGTCAGTTTCTGTGGTCGAGGGGCGGAAGCCGTATGCTGATGTACCTTCAAATTCAGAGAATTCTTCTTGTGGGAGGCTTGGGAAGCTCTGAGTATATTTATGAGGCTCTCGACGAAGCTTTCTGTGGCAAGGTTATGAGGCCCAGCGAAGGGTGAGAGTCCCTTCACCTTCTAGGCTTTTTCTACGGGCTGACATTCAGGAGATGGTCGGCAGCGGCTCGAGGGGCAGTTTTGAGGCTACTCCAAGAGAATATTGCCTCGCAAAAGGTCCGATCGCCATTGCGCACAAAGCTGCTTTGTGTCCTGCCTGACGTTGTCTCCCGCCGGTCGAGATATCATTATGGTATATTAGCCAATATACCCATCGCAAACCGGGATCGAGATCCTCAGGACACTGTACACACAGATCCAAACGGGATCAAAGTAGCTCTTCGGATGAATTGGTATCTGCAAAAGGTAGTAGTCTATACATCTCTTACTGACAGAATATAAGGAGACAAGGTTGACAAAGAAACGAGAATTCCTATATCGTATTATAAGTACTGTCGTGAATTGCAGCCTCTACCACCAAGATGCACCTTCCAGGCATTATATTGCGAAGATGGCAATGCTCCAAAGAGAAAGACTGCTACGGTGTTGTCTTTGTGTCGAATAGGATGTTAATGGGACGAACCTATAACAGAATGGAAAAGAATTGGATTTCCATCATTAGGGTGGAGGAAACATGAAGATCTCGAAGTTTCAATGGGGTTACAGGGTGAGCCCAAATGGATGGTTCGAGTGAGGTCTAAAAGGCAAGAATATCGGTTTGACATTGAGTATATCAGCTGAAGGACCAGAGCCCACAGCTTCAGTATAGCTATATACATAGATAAAGCCTTCCCTGTAACAGTTGTTATTATCTCGTACGAAGAAACATACGGGGGTTTACTAACAGCCCGTGATTGTCTCTTGATCTATAGCTGTGCCAATTTTCTGGCCGCTAGACCCTCGATCATATGATCCTGCTCCCACATAGTTTTAGAGTCTTGCCTATTTCCTCATGAGTTATTTAACAGTGACGCCACCATATTTAACCTCAAAAGTCATTACATCAAACCTAACTTTCCTATCGTAAGCCGGTATCAGCTCCTAATTAACACTGGTGCCCGAAGAATTGACGAGAATCTCTATTCGCACTTAAGTTCACCGAACTATCCCCTGTATAATGCTTGAACCTGACGGACTTCCCGGTTATTCTACATCTGGTACATCTTTTCGGAGCTTGTCCGCAGGATGTCGTGACTATTTCCAGGTCCGAGTTCGAATGTGAGTCGGTATCAGAAGAAGGTTTGTTGGAAAGCACTTAGTATCATAATCACCCAAACTTGACAGTCTAGACAAAGCTGAAACAATCACCGAGTCACATAATTGACCGATGTACCGGCCATTGAAACCTGATAGCGTAGTGATATGGAAACGAGTCACTCGAGGGGTTGAAGCTTGAGCAGACGTTAATTATCGGTGAAAAAAAGTCGAAGTTCCGGTGACGAGCACATGACAAGACCCGGAACATTGGCTGCGGTGGGGCTGCATGATTCAAGCTGATAGACAGTTTGCTGTCCGGCTGCGTATGCAGGACTCTTCTCAAAAAGACCTTTAGTAGCGATGGCGGGCCTCAAAAACATGACATGACAGCCTAGTGGGCTATTAGTCATAACACAGCCTGCGTAAATGACACGTGTCGGGGATCTCGCTCAAAGACAGTTAACAGCAAGTCTCGATGGGTGCCAATCAACCGCAAGCCTGTTTGTATAGAACTCCGAATGAGGTGGCTGAGTGCAACTCAGCCGCGCTTTCGCATCCTGCACAGGCATCAAACATTCGAAATGCGCACAATAGCGTTTTCATTCTACCGATCTACAATGAGGCTTTGTGGCAATAACTTACCATTAAAAACCTCTTAGAAGCTGTAGGCTTTAGGTAACCTTCCCTCCTTTACCAGTTCTTGATTATGGACGAATACGGGGTAACTGGGACAGAGCAAGTGAGCGGTCGGGGTAATGCTTTCGAGAGAAAGCCCTGGACTGCCGATCCTGACTGCTTGGACGTTGATCTGTGAGTTATTTGTCTTACTTACGATTCCGATGACTGACAAGGGGCAGTGACTTCGACACTGACATTGAGCAAGCCCTCAAATTACGTGCGAACGATGAGCCATGGGACAAGACCGAATTAAGACGAATCAAAGCTGTTCATAGATACAGCAGGACACTTGGTAGGCCTTGTTCAATTTACAACGCTCATCAACTTAACACTAACTAGGTCCAAGATGTTGATGATGTTTTCTTAAACGACATGGAGGCGAGAAAGCTGCAAGTGACCCAGAATGACAGAAATACTTGCTTTGAATTATTGTGAGTCCTTCTTCTGGTTACACATTGAAAGATTCTGACTAGACTCTATCCTGCAGCTTTATACCTAGATATAACCCCCCAGAACAAAAGTCGCCCACAAGACAATCAATCCGACTTCCCATCAGCCCTCCTGCACTTCGTCACCTATCGTCTACCTATCTAATCCCTTCAGCATTCGTTGAGGCCGCCCTACGGCGGTTCAAAGTCAAGGTTTGCGCCACAGTCTTTCGCCGGCGATCTCGCCACGCGTGGGAGTACTGGTGTCTGATTCCTGTCCGGATGAACACCCACTGTCCTGCCAGTGCGAGTGAACATGAGACGCCGACTGCCGGAAGCAACCAAATGAACCCATCTAACCATATTCATCTCGATGGTGTAAGAAGGGATATCTCCCCATCAGATATTGGGCTGCATGTTCAGCGCGATAATACAACGGGAAGATTGTCTGTCATATGCTTTAGTCTTGTTGACCCAAGGGATGCCCATAGGGTCGAGTCATGGTTGCAACATATTAAAAACTCTTTGACAAGAAGGTCAAAAGAGGAGCTCCAAAGAAGTCCTTGCTTCGTTTTACTTCTGTTTATCGTTCGTGTGCTCCGGGAGTGGGAAATTGTATTATTGAACTTCAACGCAGAACTGATTATGCATGTGGGTCGACTCGTCTCGCCAAGGGGACACGAAGCTAACTAGAGCACAGGGGAAACAACTCCAAGAAGAGATCTCGAAGCAAACACAAGGGTTCATCGACACTAGCAAAGATCTCAACGTTGCGTTACATACTATGGCCGCACATCTCCTTCGTTACAAGACCGAGCTAAATAGGATAGGTCTGATTCTTTCAGACCTTCGCAATCACCGTCGGGATATGACATATGTCCCAGCACGGAACGAAGATGAGCTAGCATGCTTAGAGTCTTGGCCGGCTGTGGATCATGAAGCGCAGAGAATTGAGCGGCTCGCTTCTAATCTTACAGCTACCTCTAATTTCTGCGATGAATTGGAGAAGAAAGTTCAAAACATTCTAGCTCTAGTGGGTTTGCAGACAGGTCGAATGGGAGCACAGTTACTGACTGTCTTCAGCTATTCAATCAGATCCAAGCCGTGAACGATCGAACACTACAAAGTATCCTGAATGCTTCACATCAAGAGAACAGAGTGACTCATGAACTTTCAATCGCCTCTCACATGCTATCGCAAAGTATGAAGAGAGATAGTATCGCTATGAAGACAGTAGGTCAGATGAGAAAACAACTCTACGTTCATCGGCTAATCTAACTGCAATCTCAGATTGCCATAATGACATTGGTATTCTTGCCGGGAGCAACTTTTGCGGTAAGCCCATGTGATTTTTCGTTATCGAGGAAGTTTATTCATTAACTCCAGGCCGTGTTCGCAATGCCATTCTTTACCGAGACGACGTATCTTACAGCGCCTTCCCAAGCGTGGATCTGGGGGATTCTGACGGTAATATGTACTGTCTTCGCATTTGTCGGATACCTATATGTGGTGAATCGAGGGGATAAAAAGACAGGTGATCCTGAGGTAGATCTAGGGCTATCATCTGGGTCTTCAGCAACGTTCGCGGACGGAGGATCGATCAAGACAACTTTAGAATAGAGCCGTGCTTCTCTCGTATCAACTTCGATACATCAATGATATCGCTACAAAGCATTTCCAAAGTACCGTCTGAAGATATCAATCAGAGGACTCCAATAACCACCTAATCCCCTCAATAAGATCGATAGCCGCTTTCTTGCCTTGAGCCAAGTGCGAAAAGCTACCCCAGAAGATATGCGGCATGCCAGGATAAATATCAACCCTCGTCTCAATCCCATTGTCTTCGCGCAGCACTTGCTCATATATCAAGTCCTCATCGCGCAAAATGTCCATCCCGCAGACTTGGAAGTAGGTTTTGGGAAGGTCATGGTGACCAGTCGGCCAGATGAATGGAACAAAGAAAGGCGACGATGTATCTCCAGCAGCAGACTCACGAAAGATCTTGTCAAGCCCGGGAGTCAAAATCGGATCGTTCATACACTCTCGCTGAGTTCGCGAGATGTACATATCTCTGTACTTCTCAGACAGACTTTCCTTAGCTTCTGGGGGCAATATCATGGGAGCAAGAAGAAAAACACCAGTTATAGCAGGCGTCAACTTCTCATCGCGAGCCAAATGACTGACTATAGCAGCCATGTTGCCCCCCGCTGAAGAGCCCCCGATGACGAAACCCTTTTTCAACGAGACGTTGAGTTCAGATTCAGCATGAACAGCAATCCACTGTACACTATCCCAGATGTCATTGATACCAGCGGGGACGGGATCTTCTGGACCCAGACGATAGGATGGTGCCACGCAAACAACGCCCAAGTTGCGAACTATGTCTCGACATGACCGTTCAGCATCTTCTGGAGAACCAATGGTCCATCCGCCGCCGTGGATGTATACAACGAGTGGCTCGGGAGTCTCAGACCTGGTTGCAGGCTCATAGACATGGGCACGTATTTCATGACCGTGCCGATTAGTGTAGTATATATCTCGCTCCAGAACACCTTGGTCAAGCTCTTTTGAATGTAGGCTCTTCATATACCATCTCAAGTTTGCGATGGCTTTTGATGCATCTGAAGTGTCTAGTTGGGGAATGGGGTTCGATCTGAGATACTGCTCCTGTTAGCGCGGGCCATCATGTCCAACAGGGCTATTTACCTCCGACAGCTCTGGATCTATATCTGCGAGACGCAGACGTTCTTCTTTTGAAAGCGCCATTGTTAACCTGTCGCTCAACCCTTTTGCTAGTTGAAATGGCATATAATTCAGCAACCGAGAAGAATTTGTATGTAGGTGTTGCCGGAGTTAACAATTCATACTGCATGATGAACTTCAACTCTTCTCACCCTAGCTAACGCCTCTAGCTGTCGACCGGAATTAAAACTCGGATATAACAGTTTGATCCACCGGTCAGCGACCGGCATTATTATTGGGGTTAAACTACAGAGCTTGGTCAGCAGCTTAAAGATCAAAAGCGGCGTAGCGATCGAATACATGTTGCGCTAGCCATAGTCTTTCCTATGGCTCGTTCACGGTGAACGGCAAAAGAATTCGGCGAAGGTCACGACCAGTTCCTCGCCGATCTTGTCCAAGGCGAGACGCTACGCCAGATGTTGCTACCCCACAGTAAGCGGGTTTCATTCTAGGCCGCCTCAGCCTCAGTGACAGGCATGCTTGTTTGGCAGGGACACACCTCGAATAAAACAAGTGGTATACCTGCGAATAAAGAACGACCTCCGAGGCTACCATTTCTCTCACACCACTCCTGAAGACCACGATGTCGCCAGCAACAGACACTATCCACGACCACCTCAGCGATTTGTATCGCGAATACCGTGAAACAAAAGACATCCCTTCCAAAGCCGTATTCTTTTCACCTCAATGCCGCCAAATCTGTCGCACAAACTCAAGCTATGCCGCTAAAGACCGCGAGACTATTATCAAGTACTTGCTTGAAGCTGGCCCCGTGATTGAAGATATCTATCGAAGACAAGGTTGGCTCGACGGCGAGACTCACGGCCCTCCGAGGAGCTTTTACTCCGTCAGGCCTCTCAGCCAGACTGAGATGACCGATTTTGCCACGATTGAGGAGTTGGAACCTGCTGGCTTCATGTCAGTCGAGGAAGTGAAGAAGAAAGCCGAAGATCAGAACTGGGAGGGGTTGAGGGTTGATATGTGGACGGATGATGGAGATAAGAGGGGAATTCTTGTCAAAGTTCAGTATTGGTGGCGCAGGGAGCCTTTGGGATCAAGAGCTGGGACATGGAAGCAGATTCTACACGACATCTTGTACCTTGGACCGATAGATGGCAGTGAGACGGACACGATGGGTGAGATAATCGAGGAGAAGTAATCACTCTGAGCAGACAGCACACAATTTACTTGGTATCTCGAAGTCTATTATATCTTCCTAAGTCTTTATTTTATTTAACCTTTTAAACGATGACCTGGTGCTTGGCAGGCTTCTCAGCCTCATCGCCGAAGATGTTGACGTTCCATCGAGGCTTGTTAGCAACGAGGGGAACGTTGTAGCGGCGCTGCTGCTTGCCAACTTGCTCAACCTCCTTGATGTCTTGCTCGGAGAGATCGATCTCCTGGAAGTTGGCGGCGATGCGCTTGGGAGTGACGGACTTGGGGATGACACTGTGGCCACCGACCTGAGCCCAGGCAAGACTAGAGGAGTAAGTATTAGTATGAGGTTTAGTGTGCTGGTCGGGGATTGACTTACAGGACCTGTGTGGGGGTGACCTCGGTACCCTTCTCCTTGGTCAGACGCTCAGCGACGGCCTTGACCTCGGGGTAGGTGAACAGAAGAGGAGCGTCAACCATGTTGTTACCGAAAGCAGAGTAAGCAGTAACATGAATGCCCTTCTCCTTGCAGTAAGCAATAAGCTCAGGCTGGATGAGAAGAGGGTGACGCTCGATCTGGTTGGCAGCAGGTGTGACACCAGTGCCCTTGATGATAGCCTCGAGGTGCTCCTTGGTGTGGTTAGAAACACCAACAGCGCGAGCCTTGGACTTGGGAAGCTCAGTCATGGCCTTCCATGTGTCGACGATAGAGATGCTGTCGTCAATCTCGACATCGCCGTCGGGCTGGTTCTCGCCAGTCAGAGGGAAAAGGTCCTGGCCGACGTGCTTGGAGCTTCCCTTGAAAGAGACGGGGAAGTGGATGAGGTAAAGCTGTGCATGTCAGTTTGTGTTGCATTTTGTGAATCGATGACGAGTGCTTACGTCAAGGTACTCGAGACCGAGTTCCTGGAGGCAGTCGTCGAGAGCGGCCTCAACGACCTTGGGGTCGTGTTGGCTGCGAATTGTGAGACTATTGCCATGTTCATTCACTTGAGGCACTTACGAGTTCCAGAGCTTGGAGGTCTGTGCTTTTGTTAGCGTTCTGCTGTGTGCATTGGTAGAGGGGTTGGAGACTCACGATAAAGACATCCTCACGCTTCAGACCCTCGATCTCGGCGAAGGCCTTCTTGAGAGCCTCACCGATCTCGGGCTGGTTTCCGTAGCTGGGAGATTTAGCAATTGGACTGTTGTGGTAGAGTATTGAGAACGTACACCTTGGCGAGATCCTGGAGATTATGTTAGCGATGAAGATAAGCGTGAGAGAAGGAGCAGAACTTACCAGGTGGCGGTAGCCGACCTTGAGGGCCTCGTAGACACCCTGGCCGACCTCACCGGGAGAAGCCTGCCATGTGCCGTAACCCAGAAGACTGTCATCAGTTAGTTTCGACCTCGTCTCTTGCCATGGTTATTGTGTAGAGGAAGATACATACGGGATCTTGGCACCGGTGTTAAGAGTAAAGGTCTTTCCTTGAGACATTGTGATTATGATTCTTTGTGAAATAAAGAAGAAGATGAAGAGAAAAGATGAGACTCTCAAGCTGTTTGAAGAGACATTTATAGGCCCCTCCATCAATACCCCGCTAGAAGTTTCCCAGCCAAGAGTGGCGCTAAAAGAGAAGCTACCAAGCTAATAGAGGGGAAGAGGGTCCTCTTTACCCCAAGCGCTCCAATTGATATGATTCAAGAGCTGGGGAATCAATGACGTTGCGACGATGAGATTGGCGCGCGAAATCTGGACGTTTTTTTCACGTGTAATGTACGCGGTCTGCTGACATAAATGCGCGGCTTTTGGAGATTAGCGATGTACAGGATCTTGCGAAACGACAACCCCAACCATCAGGGATTTTGTACTAAATTGGGTCTCTGATATCTCTTGGCGACAGGCAATTCTAGGCTGCAGCAGCTAATTGCGATGGCGTCACAACATTTCTCACTAAAATTGCGATGGAAAAGACCGTGAACTTTCACCTCTTCGACAACAATTATCAACGCGACAATATGCCCCAACTACAGAATCTACCACCTGAAGTCCTGTTATCCGTAGCCGAATTTCTTGATCACGACGATCGCAAGAACCTCAGCGCTGTAAATGCCAACTTCCGCAGCACATTTGCGCCAAGTCTCTTCAAAACCCTCAAGGTCGACTGCCCCCTCGCAAAGAACCTGGGGAGCTTTCTGAAAGACACCATCAGCAAATTCGGCGCACATGTTGTCGAATTGAGATGCAACGTCACGTTCTATCCGCGACAGAAAAACTCAGAGAACAACAATGAGGACACGCCTTGGTTCTGGACCGATCCTCCCGCGTCAGTTTGGGCTCGTGACATGGCCGACGTTGACATCATCCATGAATTGCTTCAATCCAAGGGCCTACCACAGTGTAAGGCTCTTGCAGTGTATACGAATGGTCATGAAAATTTCAGCGAGAACGATATGGGCGGAGAGGAAGCAGAATGGGACGATAATGACATGGCTGGCACCAGTGTCTACTTTTGCAGTGATCCTGAGGAGTGGGAGGAGGTGATTTCGATGGAGCACGAGTATTCATGGCGTGCGGCTTTGCGGGATATGTATCGCGACATCGCGGCACTCTCGCCAACTCAAGATATCAAACTTCTAAATTTCCTCCCCAGAAAAGTGTCTTTCTGGCAGGAACCAGAATGGAGTGCATTCTTGGGTCGTTTGAAGAAATTGGCGCTCCATACCTACGGTGGCGAGAACGATGCTGTTGAAGAGGTTACTGGACTAGAGGGCTTCGAAGCTTTCTTGAATGAACTATCAAGCGTCCTATTCACCCATGCGACAGAGCTAGAATATCTTGAGATTGTGGCTCTTGGGAATGGCTACCTTGAGGCTGGTTCACCATTCCTTGATCCTCTTACGATGCCCAAGCTACAGGAACTTCATCTTGGAAACATGGCCGTTAACGCCATCCTCATTCCTTTCCTCAGAGGCCGAAAGTTGAACAAGCTCGTCATCGACGATTGTACAGCACAGATAGGTGATAAGGACTTGAACCCACAGCCAACATGGAAAGATCTCTTTGCACGAATTCGACAGTCTATTACAACCCCTGCAGAGATCAAGATCATGTTCTCAAGGAAAGCACCTCTCACGAGAGATGAAGCTCACAGGCGTGATGAGGAAGGGTATGTACATTTAGAAACTGAAGACGCTCATATTAAGAGACTGCGGGCGATGGCGCATAGCAATGTGTGTATTTGGCCGTATGTGGATCTTGATACCAAGTATGGCTTTATATTTCCTGATGCGGATATGAATGCGAGTCGACTTGGTCGTGGAGATGATATTTTGGAGTTTTTAATACTGGAGGGGGAAGTTCATGAAGGAGGCGGGTCAATTTCCGTGGAAGTATGCTCATAGATTTGACTGTATTCGACTGTAGAGGACTATTAAGGTTATTTTAGCGTCCCAGTTGGGTCTTGAACATAATTGCCTTGCTTTCAAGCAGTGGAATTGTTCTCGTCGTCATCCTGGTCATCATAATCTATGATCTTCTTGCCGAGTGCCATAAGCTTATTCCACTGCTTAGGACTTAATATCACCCCAAGAATATCGTCGACTTCTTGTTTCTTATCCAAGCCCTTCATATTATCATCTTTCAAATAATCCAAGACAGCATCGGCCGTAATGCACATAACCTCGTGTGGGACATCGCCAAGGCCATTGGCTACTATAGTGATGATTGAGTCGAAGGTCGCCCGTGTCGCAGCTGTTCGTGGTTGGTACGTTATGCCTTCCATGTTGTCTCGTTGGGCTGAGAGATTTCGTCGTTGCAGAGGATACGGCGGATTACTGTGCGTATGTAAGCTCTAATGTTGTTATGAAAGTTACTCTAAGAGATAGCTATCCCTTGAAAGAATATAACTACGGCTGGTCAATAAGGTAGGCTCTTAGAGAAGAAGATAATAGTTGAAGTGTGGCTGTTGGGAGTTGTTATGGTGTGGGTGATGTTAGCGGAAGGAAGAGAAAAGAAAGGCCAGGTAGTAGCAAGGAAGGCATTTTATAGCCTGCCTAAATTTTATGTGACGGTAAGGCAAAAAGAAAAAAAGTCATGTTGGGAAAGGAGTCATAATGTCCTGTGGAAAGTGTAAATATCTTCACAAACCTCATCTGATCGAATTGCGCTTCATCAAGCCAATTGAGCCACCTCGCGCCATCACGCTATATCAGCTTCTATATGGATATAGCCTCAGTTCTAGGTTTCAGGCTAAAGGTAGACTCACATCTTAATTTCACATGCAGAAATACTATCCATGAGCGCAAAAGACGTAAGACCATCTGGTTTCTTCTCCGCTAAATCGGTTTCCCTCTTGAAATTGTGCATATCTACTATCACCTCAAAAGTGCTCGTAAATCCTTCTATATCGTGGATCATAGACGCTTCGACAGTCAATAAACAGATTCGAGGCCTCCACACCACCAGGTAAGCACGTCGTGAGCTATTCGTCAACCTGAACACCTCATAATAACGTGTGGCAAGGTTAGTGGTTGAAGGCTTACCTTGCACGTAATGAATGGTGCCAGGTGTTCCAGTGGAACCAGTTGTAAATGCGACTTGCCTCACTCACTGTTTACGGCGCTTCCATAGGTTGAAGGTCTATCAAGTCATGCTTGAGGCTCCTCCGGGAGCTTCCTCCTTATGTCGTCTAAATACCTTGCTATATTCATAGCACTCGCCCGCCCATTTTTTGTACCTTTCCCATTCAATGTCTCAACCACCAACATCTTTGTCCGGATCAATTTCAAAAATTCGCTACTGAGCTCGTTGGCCTTGTTATGAGAAGCGAGTTTGTCCATGAACTAGACACATAGTTAGCTTTACTGTAAGTCATTGAACACACCCGGCAGGTACTGACTCTGTTCACACTTTCCCGCACTTCAGCAGTCCTCTTTCCATTCTCTTCTGTAACGGTGAAAAAGAAGTCGGTCCTCAGGTTATATTCTTTCGACATGTGGTAGAAAGAAGGATCTTGGGCCAAACGTTCGTCCGTGAATTGTTTCACAAACGCCCAACCGCCGGACCACCATATCAGAAACTCCAAATAAACACAACCGAGAGTCCAAATATCATAAGAAGGTGAGATTGAACTGTCGTCCAAAGAAAGCGCGGTCTCAGGTGCTCGGTACGCTGATGTGTTAGGAATCCGTTGTCGCTTGTGGCGATCGACCTCCTCTTTCGTACTGAATGCGGCGCATCCGAAGTCAGCGATCACGAGTCGACCTCTCAAGTCTCCTTCCTGTCTGGGGTAATATAGTATATTCTCCGGTTTGATATCGCCATGCCGACCAAAAAGACGAAGTCTGCCTGGACTCTCCCCCGTGAGGTTTTGTTCCGCCGCTTGTAACGAGTCAGGATCGAGCAAATATTTAAAAGAGTTTGTTTCGTAGCGGTGAATGGAGCCCAGAGCTTCTGCAAGACCCTGGCATTGAGTTGACAACCAGGAGAGATTGTCATCACTTTCAACCTCTGATGGCTTTGGATTCACTGACTTCCAATATTCTAGTAAATCACCATGCGCGCGTGGGAAGATGAGGTGATAAACTCCGTTCTGTATATACGCCGTAAGAATGGAAATCATATGGTCGTGTCTGTTATTCTTAAACTTGTTTAGAATGGCGTGTTCTCTTTTTGGATTGGTAGGCCGTTTTCGCCGGAATTCTTCAATTCGCTTGATAGCGAAGACCTTCGTCCCCTGTAGAGGCCATATTAGAGATGCGATGACTAGAATAGGATAAACCCACCTTGAAGCCATGTTGATTGGGATGTATGCGAACCTCAAATACCTCGCCCTGCCCCCCTCGGCGGATTAGTTTCCAAGACGTGAAAGGTGGAACTTGTTCATCCATCAATCTTTGGGGGTCATTTTCTTTCTCCGAGGAGAAGCACGGTACCAAGACCAACCACTGCTGTTCCATGAACTTGACAAAAAAGCTGGGCTTAAGCCCTCCTGTTGGAAATTGGTGGTCACTACTTCGCATCCCCGTCCACTTTAGGGTATCTGTTTCAGGGTCGTGGAGTAAAGGAAGGTTATCGTCACATATTCCGCGGTGTATAAACCATGCAACTACTGAGGCCTTCTTGAGCAGAACAAGGATAATGAATAACTTGCGATATGATTTGCCGTCTGGTGCGTCGCAGATGCTTGTGACGTCGCGCTCAATATCGGCCGTAGAGTCGCGCAGGGGTCGCATTTGGGGGTATTTCTTGTACTTGTCGCATTTAGTCAGTACCTTTCTGACAGTCCCTTCAGAAACAATCTGGACAACATTATCTCTTGGTAGAAATCTTGCCCCTTGGTAACCCGGATAACGACTCCAGTACGATGCGTTGTAGATGTGAATACGTGTTTGTAAGCCCACGTCTTTGCCAAATAGGTTGAAAGGCTCTAGCACTTTGTCACCTAGCTCCCTGGCCTTTCTCCTTTTCTATTGATAGGTTAACGGTGTCCGTGCTGAGGAGCCAGACAAACCTGCTTCCAGATGTGGCCTATGCGGAAGCCTTTGTACTGCCCTCTTGACCGCTACTAACGGGTTGCTGCGATGTGTTTTGCCGTGCTTTTGAGACACGGCGGCGTCTCCTGTATTGGAACCAATGACAATATTTGAAGATGAGGCCCCTCCAGCAGCATACTGTGCCGCCCGACCCACGTTCTGGCTCGTTGACGGATCTGGCTCGCTTTGCGATGTCAGTCCGCCACGATTCATTGTGCAAAGTGTATGTGAACAAAGCTAGCAAACGAAAGCTCAGTATCGCGCAGCTGTATCTGCTCGCGTTATCCTTGTCGTTTGTACACTTGCAAGGCCAGGTATCGCCCTTCTAGTATTCGTTCAGATTAGGCTGTGTGCCAAGCACCCACCAAGTCTGCCCTGGCGCAACCTTCCTGAGGATGACATTGTGGCTTGCGAATTATTGGGGTCGGGCCACTCCTTGGCTTCCTCTTGTCCTACCGCCTCTCGACAAATCCCAAATGGGCGAGTTCTGGCAGATGACTTCCCCCAGCCTACATATTCTGTCGTTTTCCCTCCATGTTCGTCTACCCCCAGAAGACGTTTTGGTTCGCAAGATCTCACTGTTTCGCAAGATCTCATCGTTCTACAGGATATTCTCGACATGGGCCCCTCTCAATTCTTCCATCAGGTTTTGAGTCTTGCCACGAGGATTATACCTTCTGTCAACCGACATCGGAGGAGTTCCTTTGGTTTTAAACGCCACGGGGACTCGCAGAAAACACAACAATTTCCCGCCTGGGATATCGATCCAACGAAGCTGGCAAAGCACCTGAGCTCGGAATTTTCACCTGACGCATTTCAAATTGATGTATAATGATAGCCTCGACATTTGACAAGGATTTCACAAGCTGACTTGGACATTTTCAGCTCGTTCATAACGAGTATACCGTCCGAGCGCCGCGAACCCTTTCAAAGGTGAGCAGATAAAGATGATATGATATGACGCATATTGCTTACATCTTGGCAGAAGGAGATTGAAAGATGCCGCTAATCCAGACAGCGTTGGACCCCCAAACAGGAGGGGTAATCACGGACCGTGGTCAGAATCTGGCTACAAGAGGGTGTGCTGCCATGATCACATTGTCACATGGAGACTGATGCGTTCATTATCCTGTTTTAGTCGGTCATCATTTCTATTGTTGGGTCATGTTACGCGCTGCCAAGCAGCCGAAAAGTTCGGATATTGTCTCGTTTCGGTATATGGATTGTTCAGCTCGCATACGAATATTGATCCATTTATTGATTTCAAACTGAGACGAGGGTAACCGCTTTCTGTGAATGGGTGGCCTACTGAAGTTCAACCACCTGACAGCACACCGGTCGGCGCCACAGCGCGTGAGCGATGTGATAATGGTGACGATAAGCTCAGCCTACTTTCAGGACTCTCCAATCAGGGTATAATAATGTCTTGTCGAGATGCGAGTAATCAATTGACCGCCATATCAAGAAATCAGGCTCTAGCCTGCTTGAAAAGAGGTTGAAAGTCAATTGCTAGTTTTGGGGGGAATTGAAGGGACAAGACTGAGGGATATATGAAATCAGGCTGTAGCCTTTTCGTCAATGGTAAAGATTGCTGTGATCAGACAGTCTCGGCAAGGAATCGCACCGCATTGATAAATATATCGTTAGGTTAACCTGCCGTTCTCTCACCATAAGGCTCCTTGACACTCTGCCGTAGAGCTACAGTACATCTCTATTTATCAAGCCTTCAACTATCCTGCCGGCTACAATGCCACCTGTTAAGCCCCAAAAGCCTCTTGCTACCGAAACTGTTCCCACCGTCGGTTCAACTGTCCGGTCGTTTATGGTGGAAAGTACCTTCACTAACCTGAAACCAACATTCTTGCCCCAGGGGAAAGTAGACGATCTTGTTACGAGACGTTTGATCATCTGGGTATTTTACAAGTGTGAAGACAAACCATCTTTGACTGTCACTAAATCAGTCGAAAAGGTGATAAGCTTCATCTTGACCAATGCCAAGAAGATCTTCTCTATTCTTGTTTACATCTCACTGAAAGGGGCAAGTCTGTATGGACTTCTGAGATACCTCATTGAGTGGGAACTCCACGACATTCACCTTCCTTTCAGAAGAGAACAGATTGACGCCTTATTCCCCTATATTACCGACCAAGATGTGGAGGACATCAAAGGCATGCGTCTAGACCGAGAGGCATGGAACGACGACCATGTTAATCATTTTGCCGAGAACCAGTGGAAATTCTGTGCTCCAGTTTTCTCTACGTGTATAGACAACCACGACATTGTCGAGAAGTCTATTCTACCGTTCATCTATAAGAACGCCGATTCTGTTGCTGCAGGAGCCTTTGGTGAGGTTATGAAGTACAAAATTCATGATTCACACCTTGACACCAGCGGATTGGTAAGTGACATTGCGTTCAAATAATACCTAGAAAAAAATCCCGACTAACCCGTCCAGATCTTTCCTTGTACTGATTACGTCGCTATCAAGAAGATCAAACTGGAAAGTGACCAGGAGCGGGATATTAAGATCCAAGGCTGGGAGAAGGAAGTAAGGGCGCTGTGGAAAATGAGAGCTCTTGGTCAAAAGCACATTGTCAATTTTATCACCGCATTCCGCTTAGGCCAAGATGAACACTATCTCATCCTCGAATGGGCGGATGGTGGAAACCTCAGGAACCTCTGGGAGCATTTTCCTCGACGCCTGACAGCAGAACTGATTCAAGATGCCTTTGATCAGTTGCTGGGTCTTGCCCAAACCCTTTGCAAAGTTCACAACCCGGTGGATGAGACTGTATCGGATCAACACTTTCGCCATGGAGACTTAAAACCTGAAAACATCCTTCGGTTTAAAGACGCCAGCGATAGTACAAAACTCGGTACACTGAAGATTGGTGACTGGGGTCTCGCAAAACAACACAACAACATCACACAGCTTCGAACTGTGCAGACGTCAACTCCGTTCGGCACACGGCGCTACGAGCCTCCCGAAGAAAGGTCCATACGCGGCAATAACCTTCTTGTAGTAACTAATACTGGAAAACCTGGTAGAAGACGATCTCGGCTCTACGATATCTGGGCTATGGGATGCATCTGGCTGGAGTTCCTGATCTGGTTGATGTACGGCTATGAAGAACTGAAACGATTTAACCGCAGTTTGAACCAAGGCGATGTCGACATACCTTGTTTCTACGAGATTGGTAAAGACGGCAATGCCAAGGTTCACCATGTGGTCTTGGAATGGATAGAACATATGGCTCGAGACCCAGTCTGCGAGGTTGGACAAACTGCTCTGGGCAACTTACTTGAGCTTATTAGGGGTAAACTACTGGTGGTGAAGCTACCTCAGAACTTGGGATCCAGTACCGATATGTCTCTGACACCTCGAGCACGCCGTCGCAGTTCTCCCAGCAGCAACGTCAGTTCAGGTAATACGCCACGGAGAGGCCTAGCTTCATCGGTGGCCCTTCCGCAATTCACTGTGACCGAGCCAGACTCACTCGAATATTCAACTCAAGAGAATCCCACATTCTCTTACGCTGTTTCTCCTCCTGAGAAAGCCCCCATAACACAGTTACAATCTGACAAGGACTGCCGCGCCCGAGCAAAAGATCTCTACGACCGGATGGAGATTATCACATCGGACGTGGATACAGCTGATTACTGGCTATCAGGTACCCCTAGTTCCCCGCCCCGAAGCACTTTTGACGACACACAAGAACTGTATTCCAATGGTATACAAGCAGGGCTGTCATTCATACAAGACTTCAATTCAGCTTTAACGGGAAGGGTTAGTTTTGGACTGCAAGAACTCACGACGTCAGCTAACGTTTGACTCTGACATAGACGGTATGCACTTGAGCACTAGCAATACTATGCTGGTCACTGAAACTTCGGATTACAGGATGTAAGTCCGGCCGTCAAAACTATCTTGTTACCCCTCGCTGACCTCTCTTCAGTATGTATGCTGAGTCTAGCTCAACCCCTCAGGCAGTTACTTATACTGACAATGTGTCTGCTGGGGCATCCAGGGTGTAAGTTTGAAAGTATTATATGCCTCCCCATGAACATGATGCTAACTGTACCCGTAGAAAGTAAGAAAGAAAAGATCCACACAACTATGACTCGCGCTATGCTAAATCGATGTCTAACTTTAGTATTGTAGACAGTGAGTCCCTAATAGAACGTAAGAACTTTCGAGCGTATGAGCTGAGCAGCATAACAAAACAGAATGTCAGTATGCACTTATCTTCACCAGACTAACGTTGCTTATGATTTGACAGCTAGAGGACACTTGGAACATAGTCATCGACAATGAATTTGCGGATCGCGTTACATCTTCTATCAGGGCAAACAACCTCGGTGTCCCTTCTCCTTCAGAGTCAACGAAGCTTTGTGGGAAATGTCTGACGTTCCGGAATGGACTTTTAAGTCCAGGGTTCAATATCACCTACGACTCGAATACTCTCAAGGCCAATTCCAGTACCGGCATCTGCGATCTTTGTTGCCTGCTGTGGCCATTCTCTCAGAAGGCGGGTCAAGCCGCAACTTCCCATGTCAGCTTCCAGAGAAATGGAACAAGCATTCTCATGAACGGTTACACGCTGGTTGCGTCCATCTTTAGAAATGATAGTAGGTGCTTTGGTATAGGTTCTTATCAAGCTATTTACAGATGGTTGTAGGTCTTAGCACTGGTATGGACACCCAGATCCAGCTCAGTCTTCCCACTCTCCCTGATGCTGGAAGTACAGCGCATCTGGAGATTGTCAAACAATGGCTTCAGAACTGTGATCGGCATCACCATGGCTGCAAGCGTAGCCAGACCTGGAGTATTTCAAACAGTCTGGGAGCGGGCAAAAAGCTACCTACGAGAGTTATAGCTGTGAATGGTACCAATGACGACAAGGTCCATCTACTTGAAACTACCCCAAGTAACAAAGGGAATTGGGTGGCATTATCTCACCAATGGGGATCAGATCAACAGTTTCGCACCCTCAGAACCAACATACAAAAGCATATTGCTGGTATCAAACTAGCCGATCTTCCGCGCACCTTCAGAGATGCTGTTAGAGTTACTCGCGCCATCGGTTGCCCGTATCTGTGGATTGACTCGGTCTGTATTATCCAAGGGAATGATGGGGACTTCCGGCAGGAGGCGAAGCAAATGGAACAAGTTTATAGTGGTGCATACTGCGTACTTGCAGCAAGTCGCTGTCCAGGGCATGATGCTGGCTTCCTTGGACCAAGAACAGAGCATCGATGCATCAGTCTATGGAATGGTTCGACTCCTGTTTCCATCCGCGAGAGCATCGACGACTTCCAGAATGACGTCCTGGACGGACCATTGGGCGGTAGGGGTTGGGTCTTGCAGGAACACGCCCTTGCTCGCCGAACCGTCTATTACACGGACTACCAATGCTACTTTGAGTGCGGTGATGGAGTACGCTGCGAGACCATGACAAAGATGACCAAGTAAGTAGCTATTTCCTGGAGGAGCTTGTCGGCTAACCTCTTCTAGTCAGCGTGCCACTTTCCTGGCGGATCCAAACTTTCCTCTTCTGATGATGAAAGCAGACAAGGGGGCGAAGATCCTCGGCTACCAGGACCTTTACAAGATGTATTCTGGACTAGGTCTTACCCTCGATACCGATAGACCATGGGCTATCAACGGACTGCAAGAGCGAATCATCGCTGCTCTTGAAGTTCAAGGTGGATTTGGCGTCTTCTTTGAGGATAACAGCGACGGTCGTCGTCGGGGTCTACTTCGGCGAAGTCTGCTCTGGCGTCGGGCTGATAAGGAAGACACCCTTACCCCAGTCAAATTCTGCCCGAGTCCGAGTGGTACCAGGGTTCCATCTTGGTCATGGATGGCGTACACCGGTAGCATCGACTATATCCCCGCCGACTTTGGTGGAACCGAGTGGGAATTTGTGAAGACGCAGTGGGATTCAGAGCCCAACAAGGCTGACGATGGAGTATTGGTTGCTGAGGCGAGGGAATACATCGACGGTGGCCATGATTCCATGCTCGTGTTTGACTCGTCGTCGGGCTCCAAACGGACGGTCACGAAATGTGTGGTTCTTGGTAAACAGAAGGGAAGTGGGTCAGATGAGGTCAAGATTCACTATGTCTTGTTGGTTGAGCCCGACCCATCCTCAAGCCAGGTGCGGCATTATAAACGGGTGGGCGCCGGGACGTTGCTTGGGGGATTTCTAGGTGGGAACAGCGAGACGATTCAGATTGTGTAGATGCACTTTTATAATCATAGGCTTTAGGCGTTTATTTTGTGATTTATATATAAAACACAGGTAATCTCTATATGTGATTTATACTTCAGATGCTGTCTTCAAGTCCTCCGCGAACAATTTCAATCTGGAAAGTAGTATCAATAACTCTCGATAATGCATCAATAACAGCTGCAACACAATAATAGATACCGAATCTCCCCCATAGCGCCAAAGGAATGCTTCTCAAGCAAGTCATCATATCAGCGCAGAATCTCTGCGTGGATTCGCCGGGCCCTTGAGCGTCAACCTTTGGAACAGCCTGTACAGCCGCAACAGTAGCCGGGACCCAAAGAAACAGCTTGACGGCTTTCGACAAGAAGTAAAAGCCCGCTAGAACAGTGCTCACATATCGAGCTTGATCCGTGTCAAGCTCTGCCATGAAATTCTTGTAACCTATAGACATCTGAAAGCTTTGTTCAAGGATGAATTCTATGCTTTCCTCCACGATAACGAATGTTACAGTGGTAGCAATGAAGCGCAGGAATTGCATCGCGGAGATGGATCGGATATATCTAATCGATGTTCCGAAGGAGGTAGGGGTGTCTGAGATGGCTGATTGGAGCCACAAGAGGTGGAGGGGACCGAAGATGATTGCGGTGAGGCACTTGGTGATGTGCATAGAGTGTGACTTTGCAAGATAACGCTGGGTTAAGGTCTGCGAAAATGACCAAACTAGCCATAACAAAACCCCTTTTGTTGGGTATATGACTGAGGAGAGAGAGGTGTCGGCGCTTGGAGACATGATGCCTCTAGTCTCACCATTTGAAGAGGCGGATGTTTCGAAAGACTGTACATGACGGGCGGCTGTGAGGACTGGATGAAGTGCGATGTATGGCTAAGGAACCTGTATAAGCCAATTAGCTGAATTGGAGCCTTCACCGAGATTGTGATGACGAACGGCGTGAAGAAGAGGCTCTAAGATGTAGCCTATCATCCTGTATAAGACACCCATGTGCTTAGAATCATGAGATGACTGGGCCATTTTGGATGAGTTCATTGTACTTGAGAAGGGACGAAGGAGTGATGATGAGAAATGGGTTTGTTAAATCCTAGTAAGGCAATTGTTATCAACAAGGTCGTCTTGAGTCACACCGAGACTAGGAATGAATTAGGACTTTATACGAAAAATGAAGTGGTAAAAGATAAGGAGATCAGCTCAGCCTCCTGCTGGCCCGATAAAAAATAAGCACCAATGCAGATCGGAAGGATTCACAAACTTTGAGGCCGAGTCTCTGTATTGCTATTGGTCAATCTATACGCGATGCACGGAACTTTCAAAGTGGAACTGCGATGGATCTTCTGGAATGCTGATGCCTAGGATTACGGAAGGCCAGAGGGGGCAGTGTCCAAAAACTCATTTTGCAATACGATTACACCTCTAAGTTACGTAACCTTATACTTATTGAAAAATCGAGCCTCTGTTTGGTTTTTGGACACTGCCCCCTCTGGCCTTCCGTAAGGATCATCTCAGGCCTCTTAACTCGGCTCTCTCGGCTTGTCGTTTGTGGAATTGTACAGAGTAAATGAGTGGTCCAATGCGCGCGACACAGAGACAGAGGGCCTTTGCCCCCAAGAAGCGTACTGGATGCCTGACTTGGTAAGTCGCCCCCCATCTGTGCGATTAGGGAAATGCACTGACTGCGACATAGTAAAAAGAGACATAAGAAATGTGATGAAGAAAAGCCAATTTGTCAACGATGCAAGAAAGGCGGTTATGTCTGCGACGGATACGAGAAACAAGAGCTCACACAAGATACTCCCAAACCTCGACCTCTTCCATTACTTGTGGCAAAGCGAGCAAGCACACCCCAAAAATGCTTGGTCCCAGGGAACGCCCTCGAGTCGAGTTATTATACTTATTTCTTCTCCGATATAATCGGCCAATTCGAAATTTCTCACTCATTGAACAAAGGCTTTTGGAAAAAGACACTTCTGGCGCCTAGCCAAGACAATCTTTGCATCAAGCATGCGGTCTTAGCCGTAGGCGCGACACATTTGAGATACTCCAGAGCCGGAGCTGGGCAGATTTTACCAGCGTCTTTGGACAGGTTTATCCTGACAAATTACAATGAGGCTATATCAAGGCTCGCAAATACCCGAGATAATCCAGCGGACCTTGAGACGATATTAACGTGCTGTATACTCTTCGTCATCCTCGAAAGTCTTCGCGGGGACTTTGAAGAAGCAGTTCGACACCTCGAGTCAGGCATAAAGATTCTTGCGAATCATAAACCCAAAGTATTCCTACCGAACAACGAACTCCAAGACCTCGCAACAATCTTCCACGCCATAAGCTCTCAAGTTGCAATATTTGCGGAAGATCGCATCTTCCCTGACGTAACACATCTATTGATGCCGCCCAAGAAACAAAAGAGGAAAGCCAATGGTGTGTTTCGGGATCTGGATGAGGCGGAAGATGTCATGAATAAATTCGACGATGTGATTAATCATATCAGTTGGGATCTGGAGCAAGATTGGGACGATGAAGAGTCAGAGTGTGTTACTCAATGGGTCAAATTGAGGCAAGATGTGGCAACTTGGGAGGCACTTTTCAATTGTCTCTTAGGCAGGATCAGCGTGGATGAATCCAAAGAAAGAATTCTCAATCTACGCATCCAGCATAAACTATGGGAAGTCCTCCTCGACGGGGAATGCAACGAAGACCAAGCTGCCATCACACCTCAAGACTGCAACACCCTTCTCGATCAGGTGCAGCAACTATGGTGCAATCCCAGCCATTCGCACTTTGGGCTGAAAATCGACTTGACAGCTGCTCTGTATCAGCTTTATGTCTACTGCGAGGATGATGACGTTCGACAAAGAATCATCAATATGCTGAGGTCGCAGCGACGGAGGGAGATTATATGGGATAGTGGCGAGTTAGCGGACTTTTTGGAGAGGGATATGTGGCAGAGAGCTTTGGGGTTGCAAGAGGAGAGATGGCCGGATATTGGACCTTCGAAAGAAGAGGGTGCTTTGCTGGTTTTTAGACCGAAGCATTAGTTTTAATGTGTGTTGGGGCATGAGGTGTTGAGTTTTCGGATTGAGGGTAAGATTTGAACTTCTCGGCATGGTTTGTTCCAAGACAATCATCATTCAGATTGGGCTATACGCGCTATTCAATAAGATCTTCTAAGATCTCCATATCGTGACCCGTCGATCTCATGGGGTTGTCTCGGCACAGTCAGCCTAGCGCTGAACCCTTGGTGCTTAGCCTACGCTCCGTCCTCTGCTATTGGTCGTTGTATACGGCATGCCGTCCTGGATCCGAAAATGGATGTCATCGCTAGAGGCAATTTATATATAAATACAACGAAAATGACAATAACTGATATACTCGCACCCTTCGCTACTGCAGTTTTCAAACTTTTAACATAGACACCATGCGCGTCGACAACCTCCTCGTCACCTCCTTAGGAGCCCTGACCTCAGCACTAAGCACCCGCCCCAAGGCTGTTGTATACCGTGGTCCTGCATCATCCCCAGGCTGTCCCGAAGCTATCGGCGCACTTCTTGAGTCTTCTCCTTCTCACTTCAAAGTCATATACGCTGGTCCGGAGGAAGCTGTTGACGTTACAGACGAGACACTCAAAGACGCGACTATCTACGCTCACGGCGGTGGACCGAATTGGGAAAAGGCATATCGTCAAACAAAAAAGTATGAAAGCTTTATCCAGAATTTTGTTAGAAATGGAGGTCATTACATGGGATTTTGTCTCGGCGCCTATCTCGCCGGGCCAAACGATGGTTATAATCTGCTTCCTCATGGCTTGAGAACGGACCAAGAGATCAAAAGGCGGGGAGCTCAAGTGAATGACGAGGATGATACAGTTATTCAGGTCGACTGGGCTTTCTCATCTGGAAAAACTGACAAGAAGCGTTGGCTTTACTTCCAGGATGGTGTTGTCATCAAGGGCTTTGGTGTAAAGACTCCCGGGCAGGTTCTCGGAAGATATTCTTCTAACGGCGACGTTGCCGCGTCAGTTACGCCTTTTGGGAAGGGATGGGTTGGACTTGTCGGGCCGCACCCGGAGGCTGATGAGACTTGGTGTAAGTTCCTACCTGACACAGTCAAGTGTTGGAAGACTTTGCTAACTATGATCTAGATGAGGATGAAGAGATTGAGAACCCAGAAGGTGTCAGATTTGATATTGGACATGACTTCGTTGAAGCGACTATAAATGGTGGAAAAACTTGGTGAAACGTCAGACATATTGAACCTTAGCACTGTGCTGTAGGAAATTATGAGAATCGGCGATGGCTTTAGTTTTATTATACCTGAGCTTAATCACACGACGGCACTTGTCTTCCCCCACAGAACCTATGTTCAGATAGTGGATTTTAAATATGTATTGAAGAGAAAGTCGGACAAGAAAAAGGTACCAACTCTATATACTTCGACGGTAAAGACTGAATTCTCTATGACCAGCTCCCCAACCCCATCGTCGCCATCTAAGCTTTAGCCGCCTCAACAAATCCCTGGCTGAAAGCATAATCATTATACCCCATCTCGCTCCTAGCAGCGTAAAAGAATTCCCTTTTATAGGGCGTCAGCTTCACACCATTCTTGACACGATAAACCAAATCCGGATTCGAGATGAACCACCGTCCAAAAGCAACCACAACATCCCACTTCTTATACCTCCCATCAACAGCTTCAGAGACATTCTCAGGCAGATATCCACCACCCACAATGACAGGAGACTGATTATCCCACATCTCAAGAAAGTATTCGAGGCTAGGCTTTTCGTCTCCCAAAGGGTTGACCTTGTCGCTTTCGAATTTGTGGAGAGTCATGTCCAGATGGGCAGGATTGGCACGGGGTTCCACGAAGGAGACGTATGCTAGTCTGTAGGCTGCCTTCTTAAGTTCGCTGATAATGTAGCCGAATTGTGCCCATGGGTTGGAGGTATAAGCTGCTTGAAATGTTGCGAACGGGCTGATGCGAAGGGCTATTCGTTCGGCGCCGATTTCTTGGATGATTGCTTTAACGACTTCGAGGAGGAAGCGGGCGCGGTTCTCGATTGAGCCGCCCCATTTGTCGGTTCTGTTGTTGATACTTTCGCTGGTGAACTGGTCGATCAGATAGCTACACAAGGAATTAGTAGTCAGTAATAATCGCAGACGCGGAGCCCTCTTACCCATGGCATGCATGAATCTCAACACCATCACCACCTGCATCAACAACATTCCTAGCTGCTTGCCGAAACTCTTCAATCTTTCCCCAAATTTCCTCCTCACTCAACGCCTCTGGCTTAACAGGATAACCTTCCAGCGCAATATCACTACTAGAAGAGTACTTCAACCCGCGACTCTTCAAATAATTCGGATCACCCGCTCTTCCAAGATCTCAGATCTGCATGAACATATAACTCCTCTTCTCATGTACAGCGTCAAAGACTTGCTTCCAGTGCTGCATCTGATCGGCGCTGGAGATGCCGGGCGTACTGGGTGCTGCTTCGGCGGTGGGGGATATGCCGGTTGCTTCGCTGATGATGAGTGTTCCTGGGACGCTGGCGCGGTCAGAATAGTATTTCGTTACGGAGGGGAGTGGGAGGTGGGCTTCGTCGTTGCGGAGACGGGTCATTGGGGCGAGGGCGAGGCGGTGGGAGAGGGTGATGTTGCCCAATTTGAGAGGTTGCCAGAATTTGGATTCGGTAGACATTGTTGCGGTTGTCACTTGTGCGTTTCGTTGTTTAAGATTTTGTGTTGAACTGTGAAATGCTTGAATTGATGCAGTTTGGTGTTGAGACAACCGATGTACGAAACCATCACACCTTTAAGTATTATTCCTTTTCTCGAACATTTATCTCCATCTTTGTCGATTGTTAAGCTTATATCCATCTACTCATCATGTTGAATCGTTTCGTGATCATTTTCTATACGATGTTATATTCCGCGGCAGTTCAAAACGTTGTTGCGATGCCCAGCATGCCTTTGTGAGACTCCACGGCGATCCAGGATGAGGAAATAGAGGGGGGAAACGCCGTGGAATATGAGAGATAAGATAAGACTTTTGGGGGCTTGTATGCTTAGAAATTCGGACGATAGACAAATCTTACGGCATATGGCATGGATTATTGACAGTTTCGGCTAGTCGGGCATTATTTTAAGCTTGTGTTTACAAATGCCGGACCGCTCAGCATGCGGACTGTTGTAAATGCATCAACGCTAGCTGCAAATATTACTTCTCAAGGACTATATCTCGCTAGCTAACTGCTTACGATTTCACAAATGTCGAGACGCATTCCAAATTACAGATCTTATATACTATCTGCCACCTTGTCTTCTCATTCTGCATCTCGTTCAACCTTCTACCTTCTTTCACCACTCCAACCTCTATTTACATAACCCCCTCTCCCATCCAAACATCTCATCCCCAGACCTAATCACTCCTCTTGTGATAACACAAAACCCATCCAAAGTCAACAGGATTGGTAGCAATCAGTGCAGGCTTCTCATATCCAAACTCAGTACTACCAAACTGGACACCGTACCTGTCCTTGTATCGCTGGCACACGATATCCTTGACATCAGGCGAAGGGATGTCAGGAATGTTGACGCCGAGACTGATGAGGCGCAGCTCAGTGACTGGGTAGTTGAGAGTGGTGAGCTGCGCGAGGGGAATGCGGACGGGCTGCTGGCTGTGGTCTGCAGCGTTGACGATCATGATGTTTGCATTCGCTGTGGGAGCCTGACGAGCTGTTGGTTGAGCTGTCGCTGCTGAGGCGAGGAGCGCAATTGCGCTGGTGATGGCGGTGAAGTGCATGATTGTGTGATTTTATCTTGAATAGCTCAATTGATTATGCAAGTGAAGGTGAGTTGATGCCATTTCGAAAGCAGGATGTTCCTCACTCTTATATCTCCTTACTCGTGGTACAGCTAATTTCCACATATGCATTTCCCACACGTCAATCCTCTAATAATAGCAAAACCAGCCTTGGCCTACTGCCGTGTGACGCACCCATAAGCACTTGTAAAATTTACGAGGCCTGCACTGAATCCTTACACGTACGCCATGGACCAGTCACAGTGACATATCGCAGATGAGTAAGCTGTCGATCATGAGATAATTTCCTCGTTGGAGGAGACAACGTGATGTGACTGGTCGAATTGAATGGGGAGATTTGCTTGTTCCTATGAAACGTAGCGTCTGCTTTCTCGTGTTATGTCTTTGGTGACGGTGATCTGGGGTTTTAGTGGCTTGGCTGGGTTCTGGCATTGCGCTGGATATATCCTGATCTGGTGATCGCCTTGATATACCGGGCGCAGTCCTAGATCTTAGTCGAGCATGGGATCTAAGTTGCTAGGATCGGCTCCGGGTTCTCCGGATTTAAACGACTTATCACTCCACGCGTCCAGGATTTTCGGAAGCCACCATTGTCAGTGAGAATTTTGGATCTCGTGTCGGATGCTCATGTGTCTACATCCCATCCAGAAATCGCCGTCAGACCTTAGAAGTCCCGACGTCATCCTGTCAATCGTGTGTTTGGCCAATGACAATGGAAATAGTGTAAGGGTAGACGTTTCCCATTCTACGTTTACAATTGTATCTATCAAGAATGATGTATTCGATCAATCACATTGGCTGTCGAGGACTACGTATGTTTGCGCAAGTATAGATGACAGAAGGAAATGGAATCGTTTGCGTCCAGTGAGCCATAGCTGGCTTCCTCCTATCTATGATATCATTTGCTCCTTGGGCTAAGTATTTAATCCTAGCCCATCATTACAGACCAACAGCAGATCGAACAGCGTCAATCAGAATATTGTTGTAGTCACCACCAGCCTCATAAGTGGCAAAACCACCAAGCTTATGCTGAACAACAAACTTGCCCTTCTCAGCAAAAGATCTCGCATTATCATAACTGACATAAATCTCCTTCTTAGCATCATAAAGGAAAGGCTACCAAACCCGTCAGTAATCATATTCCTCACGCTGAGTAAGCTAAACGTACCGTCTTACTGCACTTATCCCAAGTATAAGCAATACCGGGCGCAGGGTTACCCTTGGTATCGAGGAACTTGGCCTCTTTAATCATGCTCCAGAAGGGGTAAGTTCCACTAGGAGGAGAAGGGTTACCACAGTCGTCGATGCGAGGATCGTTGTCCCAGCTGCTTCCTTGGAAGCGATCGGTGGAGTTCTGGGCGGGGTAGAGGTTGAGCTTCTTTTGCTTGTTGAAGGCTGATGTGGCGTTGACTCTGAAGCCGTGGGCGTAGTTAGGGAGACCGAGAACAATTTGAGAAGCGGGAATGCCAGCGCCTGTCCACTTGGCGACGGCTTCGTCGCCTGCACCCATGGTGTTGCGCTCGTCGCAAGAGCGAGAGAGGGCAGCGTTAGGCCCAGCGACAGGAGCCCAAGCACCATAAAGATCGTAGTTCTTTCACTTGTCAGCATGCCTCAGGTTCATCAGCCTGTGTAACGTACCATGATCATGATGTAATCCAAAACATCAGCAAAGCCACCCAGATCCTTCGACGCAGTACCATTTTTATCATTCCAAGGAAACAGAGATCCAGCAGCAGTGAGAAACATCTCCTTGCCAACAGGATCCTTCCTCAACTCCTGCAAAAACTCCAAAAAGTTGGTCGTATCATCCTTGTTGATGACATTACATCCAAGACCCTGCTTATTAGGATACTCCCAATCGAAGTCCAACCCATCAAGCTCATGCTTCTTGACAAAGTCGACACAAGTCTTCACGAACGCAGTGCGGTTCTTTTCGTTGGCGAAGTTACTGGAGAAGTACTTGCTTCCGGTCCATCCGCCGATAGATACAAGAGCTTTGACGTTGTTTGCCTTGGCAGCGTTGACAAAGCAGGGAAGTTCTTGGGGTTGGGACTTGGAGATGTCGAGACTGCCGTCGGAGGCGGTTTCGGCGAAGGCGTATTTTGCGTCGGTGAATTTATCCCATGGCATGGATGAGACGGGGAAGCCTCGGTTGGCGTGGAAGCCAGCGAAGTAAGTCGAAGCGACAAGACCTGAGCTCGCAGCATCAACATTGCTGGTAAGGCTCAAAAGGCCTACTAACGAGGCAGATAGCGATTTGATAGTCAACATTGTTAGAAGAAAGAAAAGTAAGGAATGTATAAGTTGAGTCGAAAGAGTGAATTGCAAAATAACAAACCATGAAATGTATGACGAGACTTGTGCAACTATATATCCCCTCTTCACTGCCCCTCTACTATAACAAAGTTTCCAATCGTACGAGATAGCATTAACTGCCGTAAATTAGAATTTGTTCACGCCCGTTGTGACGCGTTTCTATTGCATCCGTGCGGCAGTTGAGATGATCATCTCGCTTCGCTTCGACTAGGGAATAGCCTAAAGTTTAAAATGCAGGGCTGGCTGGCTCCCCTCTTCGAGAACATTCCCGCCTCGCCTGTTTGGGGCTTGCTCTCGGACAATATTTCAGTCAAGACTTTGTTGTCAGCGCGGTGAAGTTGGAATGTTTCGTCTTCCCGTTGGTGCGTTAATTAAGGGATATACGTCATTGAAGCTTATCATAAGCATTGATGTTTGATGTTCGGATACCGGATAGATGGAAATTTATCGTCAACACCTGAACCTTGCTGTTTTCTTCCTAAATGTTACCATCGCCCGCAAACTTTGTGTTCAGGCGCCGATTCATCCGACGCTTTAATTACTTCGGGCCTTCAAACAAATGATCGTCGTCGGCCTTTTCCTGCCCGTTGTGCTATGACGGCTTCGCTAGAGTAAGCCCATTTGGGTCACTATTGGCGACGTTTCAGATGCTCTGAAGCACGCATACACATTCAGCCGCCACAAAATTGAGTGTCTGACCTATGGCTGACGCTATTCTTGGCTCGGTAAGTGCCGAACTACCGCTGAATAATCTGCATCCAGCATGTCTCTGACCCAAGGACACGGTCGTGCTTGGCATTTGTTTCTGAGCTACGACCCTACTCATCGTAACGCATTTAACAAATCGCATAAATGTGAGATTATGAAACATTTCACTGGGAAGCCTCCGTTTGGGTGGCTTTGTTTCATCCCAGGACGTATCCATGATCTGGTAAAGCATTTCAATGTATGCTGTCAGCGGTGGGGATTTGTCATGCTTCAGTGCTAATGTCACGCATCATCACGCCCAACCACATTGAAAGACTCGCAAAACGTCCTGTTGAGTCCGTTAAATGATTTCCAAACGAGTCTAAGATATATAACTTCCTACCAAAGACATCGAGATACATGAGTAATGCGTCCTCGTGACACATTCCAGGTTATTCTTCTCAATTTAGGGTAACCACACTAGCGCGTCAAACTCTTTAGGCAAGCTCGGGATCTCTTTCCTTTTCCACTTACCACCAATCCTCTCCCCACATGCTAACAATCGGCCAATCTCAACTCCCTTATCGTCATCAGCGACGATAACCGTCTTGCCCATGGAGTAACCCCAACCGTGTCTATCTGGGGAAATGGGCCTTGCTTCGGGTTCACTAACTTTGTTGATGCTCTTTTCGGACCATCCGGGGTAGTCTCATGACGGCTGAGCGCGGCATTGACTGATAGGAGTTGGCTATACTCTTTGGGATATGACATGTTCTGGAACAGTTCCCCATGTGACGAGCAGTCATGTCATGATAGTAGGAACTAAAATGGAAGGAATAGTAGAAGTAAAGAGTAACAGTTTCCGATCAGATTGGATATATAAACTGTCTCGAGGACAACATCAATTCGAACACCATCACTCAACCACCTCAAGCAACAACAATTACTTCTCATCTACCTTGTATACAACTTCATCACTACATAAAACTACCCCCTACAAACCATCAAAATGGCCGCTGTCAACCAAGACACCCTCGACATGTCCCTGTTCTTCGGAACACCCTCTCAAAAGCAAGACTTTTGCGACTCCCTCCTCCGCCTCCTCAAAAAGCGCGGTGGCGTAAAACTCATCAACCACAGCATTCCCTCCGAAGACATCCACGAGCTCTTCCATCAAACAAAGCGCTTCTTCTCCCTCCCCCTCGAAACAAAGATGATCGCCAAGCACCCTCCCCAAGCAAACCCCAACCGCGGCTACTCCTTCGTCGGCCAAGAAAACGTCGCCAACATCAGCGGTTACGAAAAGGGTCTTGGACCCTTGACTACTCGCGATATCAAGGAGACTGTCGACTTTGGATCTGCAACTGATGAGCTTGTGGATAACCTTTGGGTTCCTGAGCAGGAACTGCCCGGCTTTAGGAAGTTTATGGAGGAGTTTTATGAGAAGGCCTTCAAGACGGAGATGCAGCTTCTTGAGGCTCTTGCTATTGCTCTTGGCGTTTCGCCTGAGCATCTCAAGTCTTTGCATAACCGTGCAGAGAACGAGTTCCGTATCCTGCACTACCCTGCCGTCCCCGCTTCAGAACTCGCTGACGGAAGCGCCACGCGTATCGCTGAGCATACCGACTTTGGCACCATCACCATGCTCTTCCAAGACTCAGTTGGCGGTCTCCAAGTCGAGGACCAAGAGAACCTCGGCACCTTTAACAACGTCGAGTCCGCCGCTCCCACCGATATCATCCTCAACATCGGTGACTCTTTGCAGCGATTGACGAATGATACCTTCAAGGCTGCTTGTCACCGTGTGACGTATCCTCCTTCTATCAAGGCTGGTGATGGCGAGCAGGTTATTCCTGAGCGATACTCTATTGCTTACTTTGCTAAGCCTAACCGTAATGCTTCGCTATTTCCTCTTAAGGAGTTTATTGAGGAGGGTGTGCCTTGCAAGTATGAGGATATTACTGCTTGGGATTGGAACAATAAGCGAATCGAGAAGTTATTTTCTCCTGAGGCTAAGGCTTAGATAAATTTGTATGGTAGATTGTTATTAGCATGGAGGAGTTTAATTGATTTCATTACATTCAAGAACAATCTCCTCTCTGTATAGTGATGTTCCCTTTTATTAGTAATGCTTTGACGGCCATGATGCCTTCACCCTACCAGGTCACTACAGCTTGGTTCACGCAACGTTGTGTCACCGCCACTGCTTAAGATAAGTAGGCGCCTGCTATCAATTACTCACAATGACTTGAAAGAGACCAAGCATCGATATTCCTCACCAAGTTTGCTTACCCAGATCACCATCGAGATTTCTGACTCAGTAACAACTTCACCTCCACAATACCCACAACGAAAACACCCCAATTGACGCCCTTTTCCATGTCATGTCAAATTTCCCCACAGAATAAGACACGATCCCATTCTACGACTCCATAACACAGCAGTAAAAACATGGAGAGAACCCGCCCTAGAACGTCCTAGTCCCAATATTATCAAGCTTCCATCTCCAATTGGTTAACTCATCGGCTGCCCCGAAAGATAAGCCCCAACCCAAAAGGAAAGAGATCCCGACCGTACTTTCCTGAACCGTTTTAAAGTAGAACTGCGCACCCAGGTCTGCCTTCCCTATTCGATTTCTACGTCAATTTACTCGTACAGATTGGGCTTTTTTGAGAATGGGCACTTCAAGACGCACGCACTCTTTCGGCGGATGCAAGACGTGTCGAAAAAGGCATCTCAAATGCGATCAGAGTCTGCCACGCTGCAAACGATGTCGTCAGGCTGGTTTGACGTGTGAAGGGTTCACGCCTGCGCTTAGATGGTTGGTTTCTACAGGACGGGAAGTTTATGATAGACAGCCGCCTCAAACAGCGGAAGTTGGGGCGGAACAATATTCTAGGCGACATTTGTTCACTGGTAAGTGTTCCCTGTCTATGTTGTGTGGGGAGTGCTGACCCTTGCAGAGGCGGATAGAGAGCTCATGAGCAATGCGCTCCTCACCAACGTTCCGTCTACAGTAACAGCTGCATTGAATCAAATTGATGAACAGTCAAAGGGTCTTGATGATGCAGCGAGTATCTGCGAAGTCGGACCGTTCCAGGTCTTCAAGTTTGAGTCGGCCCAGACTATCTCAGACCATGTCTCCTTCAATGATATGGAGCTTGATAGTTTGAGTGAACCCCAAACACAAGCCTTCTCAGAGCCCGTTGATAATATTTCGGATGCGATGGTCGACGAGACGATTGTTCCCAATGATTTCTCGACAACGTCGCTAGACTTTCTGCATTGGGGTGATTTATTCACTTGGGATGTTAGTGTGCTGGATAATCCGCCTCAACTACCCTACGAAAACTTCGATACGCTACCAATGTGGCCTAACGAATCATTCTCTGAATCTTTGGATACGATGATTCCATTTGAGGATGACGTTGCTTGGCCACAGCTAGATCTTATGATCGATGCACCACTCCTCCTAAAGCACTTCAACGACGATGTCATCAGCCAAATGGGATCGCTACCCATCAATGAGAAATCTGCTTGGAGGACATTACATTATCCGTCTGCTATCATGACGCTGAGCGAGCTGACGATGTTGGATGTGAACAAGGATCAGATCAAGCGTGCGAATCTGTCTACGTTTTACGCTCTCATCGCTGTATCTTCATTCCATCTTTCACTGAACTCTATTACGTTCCCTAGTCTTGCACGGGCGGGAGATCATTGGAAGGCATTGTCAAGTCGAACATATGAAGCTGCAAAGCAACATCTGAAAGTCAGTCTTGAGAAGGAATCGCAGCCTGGGCCGCATAAGGCGAAATACAAGGAGCAGCTGATGGGCATAAGCGCCGTCTTAGCAACAGCAGTAAGTAAACACCACGGATCACATCACAACCATTGACTAACGCTGTTTAGCTTCTTTCGGGCAACGAAACAGATACCCGCTGGTGTCTCACCGAAATGGAACGTCTAATAAGCTGGCGCGGCCTCACAAAACCCAGCATCTCCCGCCGCGCCCGTCTTCTCCACAACATCTACGCCTGGATGCGTATCGTCTCCGAAAGTCTAAACGTCTACCGCGACGAAAACCACGCTATAGAAACACCCTTCACCCTTCCCAACACAACCAACAAGTCCGCTACCGTCCCCGTACAGTCTATAAATCCCGACATAACCCTCGACAACTTTCTCCATCTCGAACCGCGCAAGAAGACGCGGAGGGATATAAAGGATATTCATCTTGCGGATACCTCGCAGGATCATGAGAATATGTACATGCAGATCTACGGTGTGCCGGAGACGTGGCTTAGTCTTGTTTCGCAGATTACGAGACTTGCGAATGCTATGGATCGGTTGTCTGCGAGGAAGAAGGGTGATGCGGAAGCGCTTATGGCGCTGCAGCCTAGAGCTTCGTATCTTGAGAACGCAGTGTGTTTGTTCCGGTCGAGACATAGCGTGGAATCACCAGAAAGTCCAACTACGCCCGGAGGAACACCACACATGCACATGGTGCGCGCCCTAGCATCAGCACTAGTGATCTTCTTCTACAGGCGAATCCGCAACGTAAACCCCCTCGTTCTCCAAGACAGCGTAAACGACGTGGTCAATTCGCTCCACGCATTCGACGAAGCGCTCGAGCGAAATAATTTGCTAGGGCCGGGGACGGCATGGCCTGCGTTTATCGCGGGGGCGGAAGCGAGAGGACGACAGAGGATGGATATTGCGGAATGGTTGGATAAGGGTTTTTCGAGGAGTGGGTTTGAGAGTTATCGGTCGAGTAAGGAGGTTTTGACGGAGGTTTGGAGGAGGAGGGATTGTGCGGAGGGGATGCCTAGTGGGGATGTTTGTACGTGGATGGAGGTTTGTAGGGATTTGCATCGGTGGCCGTTGGTTTCATGAGTTATGATGATGATTATGAAGTTATGCGATTGGCAATTGTGTCTTGGACTACGCGAATGAAGCATTGAAGATCGTAAATGCGCTTTTTCTGGTAATCGCCCTTCTCTATGTGTAGATTGTCGCATCAACCAATTGTTCGAATCGGCCCAACGGGGCATTTCCTCTTAAGCATCACTTCGTCGTTGCCGACAACGGCCAGTGACAACAGGCGGGAAATTTAGTGACATGCGCTCGGCGGCTTGCCATCGCGATGGAGGGGCAGCGAGAAGTCCAGGTGTAGTCTTGGTGACCATCGTTATGGTCCTGGGCAATAGGGATTCCCTAAGCATTTGCCTCGCCATAGAATGGCCCATCCTGCTGGCAGTCGTCAAACGCGACGTGCCGTGAAACGCAAGTACAATGCCTCAAAAGACCATTGATCGCCATGGCCCACGAGCAATCACCCTCCAATGTGCTTTGTAGACTCTGTTTCCGTTGTCGCTTCGCTTAATTGTTCCGCTCGTGTGGTTTCTTGCTCGACAGGGAGGAGGGAAAGCGCACGCGGCGCGTTTTGTTTGGGCTTGCGTTGCGTCGATGATTCATCGGACTCTCAGAGCGGCGGGGCTGGTTGACCTAATTGAGATCTCGGTGCGGACGACGTCGGGATGGGCATTGCGCTATCGAGGGTTGAAGCGCGAAGCAGGGTGTCGAGCGAGCTTGCTTTTGTTTCTGGGTGGATGCGAATGTCGAGGCCTCATCGGCGGTCTTATCTCGAGATTGGATGCGGCTCCATCGTGTGCGTTCGGTTTGGATCGATCAGCGACGATGCTGGGACGTGCGGTCTACCATCACGCCGGTAATTGAAGCAAGAGCATCGAACTCTTGTCGCGTGTGCGGATTCGAAGGCGCGGGCGCGGGTGCAAATCACGAATAGGTGGAGAAAGGTCAGGCGACGTTACTTTCGGTGTCAGCTACCGGGCGAGCAGCGGTCTTCGCATTTGTTCGACTGCGGTTGGGTTGATGAAGCTGATGTTGATTTGAGGAAGCTGCCCAATGTCACTGGCGCGAGAAGAGTCGCTAGCTGGGCGACGACCCCGCCAAAATGTTCAGCACCTGGGAACTGGATCAAGAGCGCCCGACGATTGAACCGGCGCACGGATACCACCTAGTGGTTCACGTCCATTGACCATACAATTAGTCGTGCATCGTAGCATTCCATCCGCTCAATTGGAGGTTTTGCGATCCGATGCCATTGAGTTGTTCTAGGTTCACTCAGTAAAACTGTCCCTGTAAAAACAGCCCTGGAGCGCTACTGTCAGCCTGGAGACCAATTCACCAAGAGCGATACCCAACCCATCGCTTCACGAATGAACAATATAATTATAATTCTTTGTATTGGGTATCATTAATTAGACAAATAAAATTCCCCCTGGGGCCTGTATCCCTCGTTATACGTTCTCGCAGTATTTAACCGTTCCCTTCGACGTATCCGGTGATATTAAAGACGGTATCGGCATTTGTATTGGCGCGCCTGCCGACGACGGCAGACTTTGTAGATCGTAAAAGTCGCTTGGGTTCGTGGCATTGGACGGTGATCGTTCGGGTCGATCGTCGTGTTGTCGTTGTAGATCTTTGAGAAGAGCGTAGAAGAAAGGTGTGTTGGCGACGATGCATGCGCATAGAATCTCAATTGAAGCCCACTACAACAAGTTAGCATTATATCCCAAAGGCATGCAGCAATTGGAGTGTTTACCATTGATCGTGATCTTTGCGACACGGATTCGTTGAGAATAAGAGGCAGCCGGAGGATCGTAATAGCGACAAGCACAGCGCCCACACTAAACAAAAATCCCAATTGTAATTTCTCCTTCAAATCAAGTCTAAGATGTCGCAGCATCGGAAAAGGAAGGATAATTAATGCGACGTTGAGAACGATATTGCAGACTGCCATTAGGATCAGATTTCCGACCGCGCGGTTGCATGCTACTTCTGAACTCCGAATTAGCGGTTGGTCGGATGGCGAATTCAGTGTCTTACTGCTATCGTCGTGATTGAGCGCCCACATTCTACAGACAATTAGTTAGAGAGGAATTGAGGAGGAGGAATTGGGAGGGACGTACAGTGATATTGGGCGACATTCTGCCAGGATGGTTATAAATACTGCGATGAACGTGGCTACGATGAACCACCAAAGCGCATCCGTGACAATCTTTCCCCAGCGAAAGACATCAATGAAGCGTGAATAGAAGGCCAAAAGCCCAAGCTTCAAGCACCACAAACTAAACAATATCAGCATATATCCTCCCTCAATTGATTGACTGTCGTACAACAAAGCGTAGAATATTCTCGCGGGTATCAGCAACTTGTGCGAAAGTTCCCTCTCGGCATTAACCGCATCGCTCGTGGAAGGCTCGTACGTATGATTCGGATTGAGCAGAAACGAATAGAGAATACAAAGCGCACGTCCGATGAGCGGTAGTATGGCAACGGTCATGTAAAAGTCGTCGATGCGCCAGCGACGATGGCATGTGCTGTGGATGTTGCATCTGACTACAACGCGGTAAATGCAGCGGGCGACGATGAGGAGGGCGCATATGCTCGTCGAGGTGAGAGTTAGGACTGCGTCCGAGGACGATGCCATTCTGATACCGAATGGATCATCGTTGCCGGTGAAGGGAAAGTTACGGTGGTAGTAGAGGACGGGAGAATGGAAAGTTACAGGAGGGAAAGAGGATGGGGCGAATAATGTAGACGCGGGGGGATGGAGTCTGACCCGGATTATTCCAAGCCAAGGATCTGGGGTACACGAGAGTCATCTCTACTGGTTGGAGAGTAGAGTCTGTTGAGGCATCTAGCCTTGCTAGCGTAAGCGGTAATTGACTTTAGCCGGCACCATCCATGGATCTCTTGTTCAACGGCTTCCAGGCTGAAGCTCTAAATATTCACTCAATTGATTTGCACCTTTTTAGTACAATCACTGCAGAGTCGGCCAATTTCTGTCAAGCGTCGGCAAACGAGTCCATGTCTTGCAGATCCCTGCACGTAACAAAGCGCATGCATGCAAAATTAGCCGCATGTATTTTTATTCTCGGGAAAGAGTGAGGCTGGGAGATTTACAGTTTAATTACTCCGTGATTTGAAACTGGGAGGGCGTCATCCAATCCCTCCCACTCTTTTTATTCTGTTGCTCTTGTCTCAATTGACCCTGATGTTCGTGTTGGTTGATCTGTTGTTGGTGTTGGACGCAGGGACCGTGTGACGGTCAGAGTGATGATCACGGGTGGTAAGGCGATAAACGAAGCTGGATTCATTAGCTAGGCCGTGTGCACAGACTGGAACGATGTTTTGCAGACGCCACATACGTCGTGTGACTTGTCTCGTTTTTTTTTTCGCGATGGTGGTTTTAGCGTAACGAGATGGTCATATTTGATGCAATCCACCTCACCATCTCAGCCGAGTGACAATGTCGTCTGTTGACTAAGAGATATACTCAACGAGATGAGAATTGATAAAGGACCGAAATATTGAACTTCCCCTGAAGATGCAGGCCATTTTCGCTTGCGAATTGTTGGGGTTGGTGGATGGGGGGGACAATTACCCTATACCTCGGAGCAAAAATCCCAGGTTCATGGAAAGCACGACCCAGGTGATCGAACATGCAACGAGGGTCATAGTATATCAAAGAGCATCTTAATTCATCAACCGGGGGTTCTTTTTCAAGAAAGAGTCTTTTCTTCACTTTTTATGCGTAGACTGTTCAGTATTTGCATATTCTTGTGTACTAGCAAAGCGACATGTACACTAACAGAGTCAAGCGAAAAGATCGGCGTTGGGAAATGTAGCAAAGGTACTGATAGCTAAGGTCCCATCACAACAGAACGTGGCCATCATCAATGTCAGACAACACACAAGTTACAACTCAACTTCGCTTATCCCGCAAATATATAGTCACTAATTTCTATGTGAATGCAACAGCTCCTCTTTTCTAAAAGTATCTACCGATGAATATACGAAGCTGATAAAGCCTTCACCATCTTATGAATCGTCAACAGGCTCAATTTGTAGTCTGATAGGCTGAAGATGCCACTCATCATTCTGTTCAGCAGTTGGATTCTCAATACCGAGATGCAATGTAAACCAAGTACCCAAATAAGTTTTGACGAAGAATTGCGACCACTCCTCACCGGTAGGCCTGCACACAGTGGTCGGTTCCTTGGGATTGGGACAATCAGGAACCTCAGGAGGGCATGGTTCTTGTTGTTCACAACGAGCTCCAGGCACTCGGCACTTCAAGTTACCATTGGCAGGCTTCTCACAAATGAGCGGGGTATCTCTTGGGTTGGGCCGACTTGAGCACGTCTTGACTACTGCGTTCCAATCTGAGTCTTCGCGGTAGAGGCAGAGGGTTAGGCCTTCGCACGAGAGCTGTCCTGTTTCGGAGTCGTAGGTGAAGATTCCTTGAACGGTGTCTGCGACGAGGATGTGATTGCTTGGTTCGTTGGTGGCTTTTAAGGCGAGACCATTGGTGGTGCCACCGTAAGAGATGAATTTGAAGGCAGTAGGGACTGCGGGGGCTTCGCTGGTGGTTGTCTCGGATGCGGTAGTCGTTGCGGACTCAACGGCAGTAGTCTCAGTAGTATGATAGGTGGTGGCGACTGAAGTGGTCAACTCCGTAGTAGTGAGGCCCTCGGTAGTGGTGGTGATAGCTTCGTCGACTGTAGATGTGGTCACATCGGTTGGTAGAGTGAGAGAAGTCTCGGTCGACAGCGTATCGGTGGACAAAGTTTCAGTAAGTTGAATCTCGGTAGAAGAAGAGATGATAGCGACGGAGGTAGAGTCAGTGGTAGCTGAAGCGTAGGAGACTTGAACGGTAGACGAAGATACAGGTCGGCATGGTCCAGCGACGACAGCTCGAGCCGAGAGCGCAGCCAAAGCACCTGCAAGGAATGTTCGAGAAACCATTGTAAAACGAGTGACAAAGGTCGGTTGAGGAATAGAAAGAGAAGAGAGAGAAAAGAAAGAACCAAGTGTGCACTACAGACTGTTTTTATCGTCCTGTCAATCTAATTATCCTGGTCGTTGTTCCGAGCTATTGCAAACTATCGATGTTGGTGTTGTTCTTTTTCGGAAGATGGCCAATCAGAAGTAAGGAATTGTCTAAAAGTGGATGACTTTGAGGTCGAAGCTTGATGCTAGAGTTCTAGATCCAATAAAGATATGCACTAGTCAGGGGGAATAAGCATGAATAGAAACCGATATCATTCGATCTTCATGTAAACATGCCAAATTAATAGAATAAAGAGAATTTTCGTAAAGTCGCTACGTATCTATCATGAAAAACCTCCGCGTCTACCAAGAGTATGCATCAACTTCCAACTCAAAAACAGTCTTGGAGTTCCTCGCAATACCAGCAACAACAGCTCTAACATCATCACAAAGCGATCCCGGTCCCGAAACAACAATTCCCACACGCTCCCATCCTCGTGAAGCTTCTTCATCAATAAGAGCCGTTACATCGAACCTTGATCCCACTCTGACGTCAATCTGTGCTGTGCTGATAGCGTCCATCGCGGGCTCAAGTTCGTTGACGAGACACCGCGCATCTTCCTTAACAGCCCAGGCGAGTTTGACGTTCCAGTGGTTGTGCACTAGGGCGAAGACACTGGTTATGCCCACGCCGCCTGCGATGAGGAGAAGTCTGTCGCAGCGCAGGATTTGACGTGTGTCGTTGCCTGGGTAGGGACCTTCGAGGAATGTGAAGAGTTTGTCGTGGCTTCGGAGGTGTTTGGTTATGCCGGAGGATTTCTTGACGAAGAGGGTTACTCCGGCTGAGCTCTCTGCTGATGGTAAGACTGAGCGAGAACCGATTTGTGTCACTGACTTTTCGAGATCTTCAAGACCGGAAGAACCGCCTGGTGAGATGGGGGAGGTTGGTGATGAAGATGATCCGTGACTTCGAAGAGCGACAGTGGGAATGACAGAGAAGGGATGATTCTCCCAGGGTCTTAGAGGAGCGAGAGTTGGGAAGTACACAAAGACGTGCTTTCCAGGATCCAAACCCCAGCGAATATGAGGGATGTCGATCCTGACGTATCCAGCTCCAATGTCCTTGACTTTAGATCTCAAGATACCAAGTCTAACAACACGAAGGACTCGAACAAGACGTTCAAAGAACCAGATAGCAATTGCCATGTACAGCCAAATTTCCTGACCGTACGTATGGTCCGGGAAACTCATGCCGATAGCCTCGTATCGCATGATGAGGTGGTACCAGCAGCCAACGACAATGAAAACAGCCAAGATGATGTGCATCAACAGGAAAAGTTCATAGTTTGCCTTTCTGAAGTAAAGACCGCTTCCAAAGGTGGTGATAACGGAGAGAACAAGGGTCATGGAGCCCCAGCGTCTCCAATCCGCTGATCCAAGATTCTTAGATCCAGCTAGAGCAAAGCAGCCGTGAAGAACAGCAAGGAGCGTAAAAATGCGTCCAACCCATCTGTGGAGTAGAATGAAAGTTGATCGCGACCAATTCGATACGGAAAGAAGGATATTGTTCCTCGCAGGAAACAAAACAATGACCGGAAGGAGAGCATACGCGAAGGATCCAGTGCGGTACACGAGATAAGCAGCCCGCTCACGCTTGGTGCTGTCAAAACGCCCGTTGGGTTGACGGACATCATACTCTACGGCCGTGAAGACGACGGTGAGAGAGATGAAGATGATAATGTAGAGTGCTTGACCGATGTTGGGTACGTTGCCCAGTTTGAAGGGCAGAGGACGGACGGAGTAGGTTCCTATTGTGCTGGGGTACAGGATGTATGGTTTGAGTTTGTCGTAGATTGTGGGAATGAAGGGCATGTGGCCCAGCCAGGTCATGACGATTGGTAGGCCAACTGCAAGGACAACTAGTGCGATGCTAGTCTTTGTCAGTATAAAGTGTGTAGGCATTAGGTATAGACGTACCTGTATCTTGACTCAATCATCATCTCATTCTTGTAACCTCCAAGTTGATTCCATTGCTTCAGATAAGTCATCGGCTCAACGATCGAAGTCTCATTAAGAGAAAACTCCATTGGCTTGAGCTGATACTTTGCAGGCTTCTCCTCAACCTCTGCAAGAGCCTCATTGTAAGTCCACTTCGCAGGAACATCCTTAGTTCCCGTCACCGACTCCTCCCAGAAGAGTTCAAGTTTAGACATTTTCTCCTCTGAACACTTGTCTTTGAAACAAGAAGCAACAGATGTAAGGAACGCATCATTGTTAGCCTTGCACTTTGGCGGAGTGAAGACCGGTGAAGCAGTTGCTCTCTTATGAGCGCCATGGCTTGTGACGATAGAGCATGAGAGTTTTAGAGGGGCGAAGGATCGAAGACAGGATTCTGCGCAGAGGGGATCGTAGATGTTTGTGCCATAGCCTAGAAGGCCTGTGGCAGAGACTGAACTGGCGTATGCCAGCAGTGTGACGAGCGTCATGGCTCCTTGATGTATCATCATGAAGGATTGTTGTAGGAATGCCAAGTGTTATCCCTGAGTGATAAAAGAAAACTGATATACACAACCTAAACATCGGATGGAAGGCGGAAGACGAAGATTTTATACATAAACCTTCTTCATCCCACGATCCTTACAAGGCTGTATGCCTGTCAAAGAAACCTGGACTTCACCCGGTGATCGCGATCTGTCGAAAAGTCTATTACCCCAGGCCCTGACTGCCGGACACCCGCATTAGGTATCCAGAGCAGCCCAAACTGGGAAGTGACACTTTCAAAAAGTGTCAAACGCTTATCTCGGCTCCCTCCGAGTGCTGTTTCAGAAGTAAACAACCGCATATTCGGCCAGTCTGGTCCGTCGGCCCCGTCAGTTAAGGTTTTTGCTTGGCACATGCCCAGAGAAATCTATCAACGAAAACGTGGTCGAATGGGGTTGTAGTGCAGATGATGGAGATGGAAACAAGGTAACGTCACTGCTCTGTCACCGAATGTCTGTGTTTTGGGGTGCCAATATTGATGTCTGTAAGACATGCTGTAGCATTCACCAGTCTAGACTTATCTCATATCGGACGATTGACTTTCAAGTTCATACACGCTAACATCTCGCACTGAGATTCGGGCCGGAGCGAGGTGAGAAACCAGCCGAGATGTGTGGCCCTTGGTTTGGTCGCCGCCGAGTATCTGAACTGGATGCACGGGAGACCAAGCCGACAATTGTAATTTTCGCAAACGTCAGTTGACCACGATTTCGACCTTATCATCACGACTCAGTGTCAACTGTTTCACTGTTAGGCCTGAAAATTGAAGATTGTCGTCTCGGACCCAAGAGGTAGTATTCTTATCGCCGATCGAGGAATATCGGAAGGGCACATTCCGGAGTCCAATATTAAGGGCCTCGCTTAATGGTTCGGAACAGGATAGTCCGACTGTCTATCAATTGATTGAAAAGACATCATTGGACAAACACGGAAGGCGACATTCCGAATTCATCGATTAAAGTGTGTTTGAATGGACTATTGTGGTTTGGTTGAGGTCTGATTAGCGGTCTGGGTTGTCACGTGGATTTGGCATCTTGCTTAAAAAGGAAGCGCCTTCATCGGCGATAAGTTACGCAATCTCTTTTTTCTTGGACGAGATTATGCCCTGGCTGTAGAATCTTGAAAGCCTCCGAGAACAATTACTCTCCGGCCTAGACTGCCGTGCTTACGACTTCGTTGTCAAGGAAATCGCAACACCAAAGCCTAGCATTGACAAAGGGACTCTGTGATTTCGGGTCCAAGTGGGATGACTACTCATCAGAGTGGGAGATGGCAGGTGGGAGGCCGTTGTAGCCGTTCTATTAGTCCGAAAGTATATTTCGTCGTCTCCATTTTGACATGCTTGCATATTAAAACGCCGTTTTAAAACTTCTTTGCCGAATGAGGCTCTTTGTAAGATGTTACTAACAAGACGTTACATGGGAACGGACGAACCCTGATCCGAATATCGTAACAACTGTTTGGTAACTACAGATATCGAGAGATAATGACTGGTAGCCTCTGCAATCATGGACTGCGAAAAATCAACAGGCCGGGCCTCGGGAAACAAATCCTCAAATCCGCCGACATTATCCGCCGAGCTGGATCGATCAGGTTACACAAATCTAGAAATTATTTCGAATCACGCCATGAAGGTCCAATCGGTCTTCACAACTCCAGAATCACTCCGAGAGGTTTCATTTGTCTAGAAGTAGGGTACTGTAACCCGGAGGCAGTACTTCTGTGACCAATTAGATACTCGAACGTACAGCCCGGGACATCTTCCCTTACAACGAGTTGATAAGTTCTGGGGAAGAGGTCTCGAACCATCGTCTGATATGATCGATGACAGAAAGGGCGGGTATTGAGTTGCAGTGGATGGGATACCAGACGACTGGTTTCCCTCGCAAGCACTACCCATTTGCCTCCCTTGGGTTGCAAAAGAGATGTTGTTTGGGTTGGGTTACAGTACCAAATAACAAAAACCTGCATATTGGTCTTGTCGTATGACTTTGCAAGAGTCTCGCCAATCTTACTTACATTGCTCTATCATGCGTTTCCGATCACATGTGAACCTCGCCGCAATTATCGGTCTCGTTGAGAGACTACAGTGAGACTGTTTATTGAAGGCACAGTCAGGCAGCTCACCTTGCTCATCGCAACATAGCGCAGTATCGCATGTTGCCAAATCTCTTGATGAAACGGCATAATGGACCGCATTGCCTCGGCACTTCCTCAAAGCAAGGAACCGAGAGCGATCCCATCTGAATTCGTAGGCCGGCAAGTAATAGCTTTCCCAATTGCAGTCCATCGCCAACAGCGGCTAGCAGGAAAACCTAGCCACACAGACGTTGACGGATTCGCGGCAATGCAGGTCATTTAGCCGCACAGTAAGACGGGAGATGCACCGGGAATGACCGCACCGGGTATTTACCAACCTTACTTTAATGATGACGCACAAATGAAGTACAATTCGCGTAGGAACTTGAGGTACTTCTTAATTCACAAGTAAGTTGGACGGAGAAATCTGTGTCATCACATCTTGTTTTGTCACATACCCTTTCAGAAATTACATCTCAAAAAACCCGCGATCGAGCAATCTGCCATGTCTGTAGAATTTGCAGCCTAACGGGTTTGTTCATCATTGGGGGATGTGACTCAATGCATGTTTGTATTTTAGCTTCTTAAATCAAGATTAAAGCTTGTCATGAAGCCAACCAAAAAGCTCTAGTTGTTAATCGGCTTACTTGTTTAATCTACCAGCTCTCTCGGGATCCCTCCACCAAAGACAAGCCTCCTTCCTAATATCATCCTTCTCAACCTTCGTATCCTCCGGTTGAATAACAAGTTGCAGCGCCCCATCCTCACTATCACCGTCATACGCAGCCCACTCGGGACTTCCATGATATCTGTGGGTGTTGGGATCACCAGCTGTAACAAAACTAGCCAGATAACCATGGTAAATATGACTGATCTCGGGGTACTGAGTAGTAGGCTCATCCCATGTGTACGCTGTGTCGGCAGTGTGAGGAATACCTTGCCAGGCGGGATAGCTGTTGTTTGTGTTGAAGCGGACTTTCCATGTAGGCACTCCGGCTATGGATGCTCTGTAAGCGGTTTCTTGACCAGGGCAGATGTATGCGTAGTCGCCCCATGCGGCAGAGATACGGTCATATTGTGTGCTATTGGGAGAATTGGCGAAAGGTGAGTCGGGGTTCGTTGCGGGATCGGGATATAGCGCGCTCAGCTCAGAGAGCTCCTTCTTCGTCAGGTTTGGTGAACCGTTGTGAAGATAGTCCAGGAAGTCCTCATCGGTCTCAAGATCACCAGGCATATAGAACTTGGCTTCATCGTTGGTGTTGGAAGTGATGGTGGGAACGTGGAAGAATGTTCCGTCGTAGCCAGATTGAGAGCCAGGCTTCTCGAATAGTGGTCCGCCATGGACGGGCTGGAAAGGCCATGTCACCGCCTGATTGTAGTCGTAGAAGATCTTGGTGCTGATGTTTCTGATGCTACCGATATCTGCTTCGCGAAGGCACTTAAGAGTAGCCTTGTTGCCCTTCTTGCCATCGCAGCCAATGGCTTCTAGGTACTCAGCATACTGCGTCTTGTACAGAGGGTACGTAACATTGGGGAAAGCTCGAGAAGTGACAGAGCCAGATTGATGAATAGCTCCCGCAAACAAGGGCTTGCCCGTATCCTTGCCGTAATTGTGGAAGTAGTGAATACCCACGGAGTGGCCACCAGCAGAGCGGCCACCGATAGTAACAGCATCCTTATCACCTCCAAAAGCCCCAATGTGCTTCTGGACAAACTCAAGGAAGAGGCGCTGGTCTCGAATACCGAGGTTTGACAGACCTTCCTCATCGAAGAGCTCAGAAGGAAGAAAGCCAAGCGAATTGACGCGGTAGTGGAAGCTGACCACCACGATAGGTTCCTTGGACGCAGCCGCAAACGCAGCACCGTCGAAACTGGCCCAACTTCCGGAGAAGAATGCACCGCCATGGATCCACACCAACACAGGGAGTTTCTTGCTCAACGGCACGCCCTTGGTGCGGAAAACGTTGAAGTTCAGACACGCTTCATCTTGTTGCGCAAGAGGAGTCTTGGAAGCAACTTCCTGAATGCATTGTTTTCCGTAGTTTGTGGCGCGCTTGACGCCCTTGAAGGGTTTGGGCCAGTCTGCTGCTGTGAAGCGACGCTTGCCGGAGGGCTGGACGGAGTAGTCAATTCCCATCCACGCGTCTACAGGAGCAGGAAGATCCTGCTTGGTGAAGGTGCTGTTGATGGTTGTTCCGGAGAAGCTGCCATATCCGTTCAGCTTAACGAGATTGTAGTGGGACTCGGAGGTTGCGAGAACCTGCTGAGCAGGCCCGAAGGCGAGGAGCGTGCTGAGACTGGACGAGACCTTCATGGCTGGTGATGAAAGATGGAAGGGCCTGCTCGAGACTGGGATTTGAAAGAAGGGCAGATCTTCCCGGGTTTATATATCTCTCACATCCATTGTGGTTCCCCAGTCGCCATGCCAAGCATAATGCATCCCCACAAAGATATCCGGAGTTGAGGTATACCCCGCGAGATAAGTTGACGATGCCGGTAAACTAACAAATAAAGATTTAAGCTTGTTCGATCGGCAGATGCATTAACATTATTCGGGTTAATCTGGTTGTGGAGTATCGCCGGCTAAGGTAGCATTGCGGACCGGTTCCAATTCTGCGACCGAAAATCGGTGTGGAGGCTGGGTTCTGATAGGTCAGTTTAATCGACGAGCAAGATGAACGAGAACGTTGTGCTTGGCTTTCGACATGCGCCATGTATTCAGGACTCTTTTTTGAGGGCACCTGGTAGGAATTGCGCAAGCTCGTTTATTTTATTGTTTACGCTAGTAGATAAGAATGCAAATTGATGACTGGGACACCGCTCCTAACCGCGCTTTTACTCCCCCATACCATAACCCGATACCAATTTTCCGTACACCAGCCTATGGCTCAACAATCATGGGCCCAGAAGAAGACGACTTCTCCTTGCCCTCATCAGTTGAATTGCCATCTTCGCTATCCGCCTTCTTTGACCTTCTAAAGAGACCCATGAACTTATTCCCACCCTTGGCCAGCCAGTTATACACAGCCACAAAAGGAGGCGCAACAAAATAAACACACTGCGCAAACCACTCATCAGGGAACAAGCGAACCAGTGCACCCCAAGGCAAACTAAAGGCAGCAATGACAATGGAAATAGCCCACTGCACACCATCCAGACCATTAGGGTCAATGTCGAAAACACGGTTACCGACGAAGACGATGGCGACTTGCAGACCGATCATGATGCAGTTGATAACGATGAAGAAGATGTTGCGTTGAATGCCGACAAAGACGTTAAACTTGTTATCGAGACGACGACAGTTGAGTTCGTTGAAGATTTGCATCCAGACGAACATGTTGAAGATGATGGTGTCGAGTTGCAATTTCTCGGCTTCGATGGATGTGTCGTAGCCGAGGATGGGACCGCCGGCGAAATAGAGGACGAGAACGACGACGAGTTGGAAGATGGATTGGCCGATGATCATTTTCCACATCTGAATTTGTTAGCGATGGTGTGACTAGGTGGAGATGGTGTACTCACGTTCATGGTGATGAGTGGCGCGGACTTGGGTTGAGGAGGACGATCGAGGATGGAATCAGTAGGAGGATCAGTGGCCAGAGCGAGAGCAGCCATAGTATCCATGATGAGGTTGATCTGCAAATGTCAGTACATATTTCCCACAACATGTGTCAGTGTAGCTTACCCATAATAGCTGCACGGCCTTGAGAACAGGCTCATAGTCAGGATTGTACATAGACGTAACAAAAGACAGTATAACAGCCGTGATGTTAACAGTAATCTGAAACTGCAAGAACTTCTGCACAGCATCATTCACAGCACGTCCCCACTTCAAAGCCGTAATAATAGAAGCAAAGTTATCATCCATAAGGATAATCTCACTGGCCTCCTTAGCAACTTCCGTACCAGATATTCCCATGGAGAAACCAATGTCCGCTGCCTTAAGCGCAGGAGCATCGTTGGTTCCATCACCGGTGACAGCGACAGTCTCACCGAGGACCTTGAGACGTGTGACGAGGATACGCTTGTCGTCGGGAGATGAACGGGCTAGGACTTGCAGACGTGGAATGACGCGGTCAAGTTCTTCTTCGGAGAGTTTGCGGAATTCGGGACCTTCCATTACGATTCCATCGGTGAAGATACCGCATTCGGTGGCGATGGCGCGGGCGGTTATGATGTTGTCGCCGGTGACCATGCGAGTAACCACACCGGCGCGACGGGCGTTCTGGACAGCTTGGGGAACGCCGGGACGGACAGGGTCTTGAATGCCCACGATGCCGAGAAGGGTGAGATCGGCGAGGTTCTCGAGGTCGGGAAGTTCGGGGTAGTCCTTGTAGGCCATGCCAATGGTACGAAGGGACTTCTTGGCAAAAGCCTCGATAGCATCCTCAGCAGCTTTACGGTCCAGAGAATCAATGGCGCCGTTGGAAGGATTGAACTGAGATTGGCAGTATCCAAGAACAATCTCAGAAGCACCCTTGATGAGAAGTCTGTAACCGGTAGGAACCTTGATAACAGCAGTCATGTACTTCCTTGCCGAGTCAAAAGGCTCAATAACAGCGATTTGTTCGTTCGATCGAGTCTCGGCGAGGGATTGCATGCCGAGATTGTCCTTGGCTAGTTGGAGCAGGGCGGTTTCGGTCTTGGACCCGATAAAGGTTGCGACGCCATCTTCTTCACCTTCGAAGGCGGTTGAGTTGACGGCGACGGATTGGGTGATGAGTTTCTTGGCATCGGCGGGGAGGCTGGAGGCCCAGGTGGGAATGTCGGATGTGAAGGTGGAGGAACCGAAGCGACCGGCGGTGACTGTCATTTTATTCGTGGTCTAAACTGTTAGCGATGATCACACCGAGTATCAATGAGACTTACCAGAGTTCCTGTCTTGTCAGAGCAAATACAGGTAGCATTACCCATAGTCTCACAGGCCCTCAAGACTCTTACAAGATTGTTCTCCTTCAAGAGTCTAGTGGTAGCAAAAGCAAGCGCAAGGGTAACGGCAAGAGGAAGACCCTCCGGCACAGCGACAGCGATAATCGCAATAGCGACGACCAGGAGGTCAACAAAAGTGGAAGCCTTCTCCTCAGCTGGTCGATCATCACCAGGAAGATTCGCACAGAAGCGGAAGAGAAGGATGAAAAACATGAGAACAGAAGCACCACCACCAAGCTTGGCAATAGCGACAGCCAAACCCTCGAGCTTCTTCTGCAGAGGTGTAGACTCGATGTCCGTGCGAACAGACATCATGATCTTACCGAAGGAGCTGTTGACTCCGACAGAGGTACACATGAATGTTCCCATACCCTCAAGAACACGCGATCCAGAGATGATGAACGGATCAGCTTCCTTGGTGCGGGCAGGATCAGGTGTAAGAGCCTTGGCACCAGGTGTCTTCTTCAAAGCGTCAGACTCGCCAGTAGCAGTAGACTCATCACACTTGACATTGTGGCCGTCAATGAAGATACCGTCAACGGGGATCAAATCACCTGGCTCGAGGTACATGACATCGCCGACGACGACATCAGCGACATTGACGAGCATCGACTTGCCAGACCGAAGAACCTTGACCTCACGATCATCCTTCTTGGTGTTAAGCTTAACAAACGCCTTTTCCTTCTGCCAATCATTATGCGAAGCAACAACAACGACAATAGCGACAGCAGAAAGAATAGCGACACCTTCAACCCAATCAACAGGCGTAGGATCATCAGGCGCATGCGTCGTTCCAAAGGTTTCGTAGAGACCGAGCGCAAGAGAGATGGTACCAGCCACCGTCAAAAGCACAAGAACAGCTTCCTGGAAAGTAATCCACGCCAATCTCCAAATAGATTTTGGTTTCTTGGCAGGAAGTTGGTTCTTGCCATAGATGCGCACACGGTCTGAAGCAGTGGCTGTTTGAAGTTCGTCCACGCTGAGACCGGTGGTGACATCCACATTGAGACTGGTGGCGAGACCAGCTAAACCGCCGAAACTGCGCAGCACATCCAGAGATTTGGGGTCGTGCAGCTTGTTCAGATCGGCGGGGGAGTGGCAGAAGGGAGAAGTGTTGGGAGGGAACGAAATGGTTTTTTCTTCGGGGGTCTGTGTGTTGATGCTTGGAACGGCGGTTGTGTTGTCTCCAACGGTAGAGACCGTGCCTGCTTCGCTAAGGGATCTTTGACGAGGATCCAGCAGGGCTTTTGGGTCGAGTAAGTTATTAGACATGGTAGACAAGCCAAGATCTCAGCCAAGAAGATCTGCTTAAGAGTATAAAAAAAGATGGGGAGCTCAAGAACCAGTGAGCTGTGACGAGTGAGTCTCTCTTCTTCTTTCACATTGCATTTACGTGGGGCATTTAAATGATTTATATTTCTACAGGTATCCCGGTGACTTGGTTAATGGGAAACTATGCTTAAGTCTCATGGCAAGGATTGGAGTGACAAACAAGAATGAGGGGCTTCATGTGAGAAACGTGGTTGCCAATGGGCTCTGCGCGGTAGATCTGATAATCACCGCCATGGGGCTAGATCCCCTGTAAAGACCGGTGTAGATCTACTTAGTCATCGGACAACGGAGGTCCTGTCCACCTAACCCAGTAAGATCTGCGACATCTGCATGGATCTGCCTCTAGATCGACCAATGAGTAGACACCCGAGAGTGTAAGCGAAGGTGACTAATCGGAGACGGAGATGAAACTCTGGATGACTTGACAAGGTCACATCATCTCGTTTTAACCAGCACAGCCTCGAATGCAACTATGACGCTGAATTAAGGTAAACCAGAGTAGCATTTACCGATCAACTCTTGTTTTCGATCTCGTTTAAGTTAATTGACATTTTATCTGGTAGACAGGTGGAGTTTGCAGGTTCCAAAACTCTGGAGTCGCTAATGAAACAAGAAGCTCCGAGAGCTAGAAGCCCCCCTCCCCTTGATTGCAGTGGAGGCCAATTGAGCTGCAGGTTCTTAGTCCGATAGTCCCCCATCTTTCTTTTTTCCTCGTTTCCGTCTTTCCGATTACTCTACCAACATCATGCCTCCCAGGCGCGCATGCGATGTATGCTACAAACGCAAGGTAAGGTAATTGAACAACAAATATGACGTTTACTTTTTAATTAATCTTGATTTTATAGATTCAATGCTTGATCAAAACACAAGGCGAACCCTGTGACTGGTGCGAAAGTCAAGGATTGACATGCACATTTGACAGAGTCATTCAAAAAGATCCCAACAAACGGTATTGAATTACTCATTAAAATTCGGCAATTGTCTAATTGGAGCAGAACTACTTCCGACGTGGTGCAGGAATTATCTCAGCGCGTTGAAACCCTCGAGGAAGCGCTGCAGACGGCACTACACGTCAACGCACCCGCCCGAAGCGCATCAATTACACTGTCAGACAGACCTTTAGCATTCCCCAGTCCACCTTCTCTTCGACTCGGTGGATCGCCTGTCACGCGGAATCCGTCAATCGCAGGTTTAACAGGTCCTAAGCAACCTTACAAATTATCACCGTGCCAACTTGGTACGAATTGGTACTTTAAAGGAATTGGTATTCTTTCTGAGCGCGGGCGACAATGGATTACCTATGGATCTGGTGAGAGAGTCTTTCTTGAGAATTTTGACATTTTTGCCAATCCAATTGGGGTTATTCCTCCTCTGAGTCCTCCTGATCAAGCGAGGGCTTTACCAGCCAAGGATGTAATGAGACATATTGTCGATGCGTTCTTCAAGGCGAAGACGTCCACCATGTTTCCTATCTTGGAGAGAAGTCTTTTTCAGGATACCATTGATCGGGCTTACGATGAGCTTGATATTGGAAAGCGGGCCCCTGCTGAGGCGTGTTTGTGGGCTCTTACTGCGCTTGTCATGAGGACTACTGATCTTCAGCAATTTGGGCTTGGGTTGGAGATTAGAGATTGTTTGTATGAGGCTACGCGCTTGTTGACTCTTAACAATGGGAATACGAACTTGGATAGTTTGCAGGGGACTCTTCTTCTGGTAAGTCATCTCAAAAATGAAGTTTTGGTTGATACTAACATTCATCAGTGGGCCTGTCAAAAGATGAGAGGACAATGCCGTGAGGCCTCCGTCACATTCACAAGCGCATGCCGCATGGTCTGCGATCTAGGCGGCCACTTCCCCCTCTCTCGCCTCGCCATCCTCCCCCAACACAGTCCAACATTCGACCATCAAACCCGCCTTCACATCCGGCGACTATTCTGGATCTGCTACTGCTTCGACAAGGACATGTCACTCCGCACCGACAAACCACCCCTCTTATCATCAGACTACTGTGATGTGAATGACTCAGAAGAGCCGCCTTGGTACAATCAATCCCGCGACATGAATCTCGCCAAGATCAAGGAGAACGCTGTTAAAATGCTGTGTTCGCCTCGAGCTTTCAAGTATAATGAGGGTCAGCTACTTGCGCGCGTGAGAGAGTTGGACGATGAACTTGAAGAGTGGCGCTTATCTGTTGATCTTCGCTATCGACCGCGTCTGTCTATTTTAAGCGACTTATCTTTCTCTATGTCTTCAACCATGAGTCTCGAAGATCGAACATATCTTATCAACCTTCAACTCGATTATCTGTTCACCATAATCAACATTCACACACTTGTTCGCAAATGCGGCGACTTGGAAGAAAACCTCCCCGACGACCTCCACAGCGTTGTGCACTCCAGCGCCGATCTCTCCATCGAGGCATCACGTTCGATCTTCCGCATCCTCGACACGGTCGTTGACTTTTGGAAAGAAGATTCCGTGTACATCGTTTCTCATTTCGCGCCCATGGCAGCTATGCCTTTGTTCATGAACATTCTTATCCACCCGCTCGGCAACACTGCAGATAGTGATTTGCAGATTTTGTCATCGATAAGTAACATTACTCGTAAAGTACCGGCGGAACGGTTGCCGATGGAGGAGATTGAGGGGATCAGGGAGATTAGTGAGTTTGTTATGGAGCTTGTGAGATTGAGTCATAGTGCGGCATGGAAGGTTAAACGGGGAGAACGGGAGCATGATCTTGATATTATTCATAGCTAGGATAAAATTGTATTTTTAGTTGAGTAAACTGACTTTTCCTGCTGCGAGTGTGATGAATGCTTTGGTTAAGAGGGTCTGGTCCATGGTTGCCAGTCTTTTGGCTTCGGCGACTCGTCGAAGGGATTGCAAGTCCCAATCGTATACTTCCCTACAGTAACCGTGCGGTCCGAAAGCAGCGGGTGACTCGGATGCGCTGGGCCATGGTTTTCCCATATTGATAAAGTCAATCCAAGCCTCGCGCATTTCGCCTCCAACCTTCTTAGCCCCGTGTGTAAAGTTTAGATCGAGACCGTTGAAGAGGAAGAGTAAATCCACAGCATGATGAGCTCCGGCAGAAGGCTGCCATGGGTTGGCTTCGTCAATGTGACATCTGTAGACGGGTTTTCCTACTTCTTTCCAAAGTTCTTCCATGTGATGGATCGGAAGTAGAAATCTGAGGTCATTGATGAAATCCAATGCCCCAGTTCTGCAAGATGAAGGCCTGTCCGGGTAAATGTGATAAAGCTTCTTCAACTCCTCACCGTATTCTCCCGCAGCATCGAACGCGCTCACAATGTCATTGTGATCCATTCCCAAAATACCGGTTTGCCAGATAACCGCCTAAACCATCAACATCCATCATATTATCATGGGCTTTAGGGTAACTCACCTCCTTCTGAACATCACTAAGCATCAACCCCCCAGCGTTTCCCGTGCTTATCTCCCAACCCTCAAACCTGTCTTCCCATTCGAGGAAAAACGACCCCAGACCCGCTCGTTTCACCCCTTCCACCACATCGGTAACGGTTGCATTCTCTAAAGTTAGGGTAGCATCCATGTCTCGCAACTGTTTCGAAACACTTTCACGAACGTTTGAAACAGCGTTCGGTGGCTGGGGAGGAGAGAGGTACAAGGATCCAGAAGATAAAATAAACTGGTTTGCTGGGGCGCGGGTTACGAGATGTGCGTGGGTGTAAACTGCCCCTGCGCTTTCGCCTGCTAACGTGACTTTTTGCTGGGGATGTTAGTAGATTACTGGGTGAGAGGTAGGGAAGGGTGGTTACTGGATCACCGTTGAAACCTGCTATGTGCTCTTGAATCCAGTGCAATGCTAGTTCTTGGTCGCGTAGGGCTAGGTTTGGTGGACCAGGTTTGGAACCGAGGGCGAAGATGTTGAGACGGTATTGGATTGATACTGCAATGATTGGAGTACCAAAGCGGGCAGAATCGGCCACGATTGTCGTCATATCTGCGTAAGTCATCTGTCAGCCATGTTGACAAGGCTATGCATGTTTCATCCATTATAAATAAATCAGACCATACATACCGCAAATACCAGACGCAGCGCTTCCAAACGTCACAGCCTGAGATCCTCCTGCACCTATGATTAGTCACTTCAGCTACCAGGAACCAAGAAGAACTATACCATGGATCCATACGAATACAGGTAGCTTCTTCGGGCCACTTGGGCATTCAAGGCTGGGCATCGTCACATCCAAGTTGGTGCACTTGAACTCATCTTCGGGCTCATGAGGAAATTGATGGTCAGGCGGTATGCGCAGCAAATGACCGACATCGACGTGAACTTGAGGACATCGCGGACTATTTTATTAGTTGTTAATATTTCTGAGAGTCTGTGGCAGATAGGCTTACCCGTATGCGGTGCAGTCCAGCTCTTGAGGGTACTCGTTGATCTTCTCGGCGGCTGCAAAACGGCGTGGGATATGGCCGTAGGGAATTCCCCGAAATTGAGTTACTCTGTCATTCTTAATCCCTCTCAGCGTCGCACCTAATGACTGGTGGTTGAAGTTTGCGGTCATTCTGTAAACATGGAGGTCTCTGAGAATGAATCTGTGAGGTTGACGTTGAGGTTTGCCGAGCGAATGAGGGGAAGAGCGGTTATCTCCACTTCGGTGGTGACGAGCCTGTCCACATGCGATGGATGTTGTCGCACTCATCCCACTAAACAAAAATCGTTATTCAATCATTATTAAGTAGAATAAAGAGTAATTATGAGTTGATCGCCCCTGGGTGAAGTGAAATGTTCTCGTCGATAGAAGTTTGGTTCAGTCTCGAAAGTTTCATCAAGCCAATTCGACTGACAGAAGCTAATCGAAGAAGTGGAAAAACACGCAGAGTAAATTTATCTATCGACCTATTAAAACGATACTAGAAGCGCTTTGAGTAACTCGTTGTAGGCTTCGCCGCCTCTTCGTCAACCTGAACAACATATTCCTTCGTCACCACAATCTCCCCAACACCCGCCTCGACTCCCCAAGCATGCTGATGACCAACTGGTAGACCACCAACAGCTTGCGCAACATTCTCAGATCGCATATTCGCATGTGAACTCCTTTGTCCTTTATTCCCGCTATTAACTGATGAATCATCGGCACTGACTTGCCCATTGTTCGCGACGATATGATCCTTCGATCCCCAAACTGTATCTCCCAATTCTGTTTCATCAGGTCGTGATTTGGAGTGAACCTTGTTTCGGTAATCTTCTAGTTTGTATCCTTGACTGTCACCTAGTCCACTGGTCTTGTTGGTGCCACTTTTCGATGCAGAGACGGTCTTCTCGACGAGTTGTTTGAGGAGAGGGTAAACCATTGGTAGGTTTGTGAGGACGAAGCTGACGAAGGATTCGCGGACGGACCAGTATCCTGACTGGGCTGGATCAGTGTTTCCTTTCTGTCGGAATGTTAGTATGGGAACAGGTTAATCGTAGAAATGGCTTACGGTCAGAATGGATACTGCTCTCAGGATGCCAAAGATCATTTCTAGGAGTGCACCGCTGAACATGAACATGATGACAATCTTCTTGCGCCAAGGCATTCTAGCTTTCCAAATCATCTACGTCGACGTGTTAGTACATCGTTACGAACCTGGGAAGCGAAATAGTTACGGGAAGAGGAATCGACATGAGATAGAAATCGGTGACGGTGTTCATGGCCATGACATAAATGGTCTGAATATACGTGATGGCTGGCAAGCAGGAGTCTAAATAAGTCGGTAAGTCTTAGTTCGTTGCTATTGGAAGATGTGTCTTACTTTGAGGCTCGGGATCAATCTGCCATTGCTTCTCAAACGGTATACACTTGAGAAAGGCTACGAGGAAGCATGAGATGTACGTCACAGGGATGATGACAGCGCCCCATCGCGCATATCGCTTTGTGGAAGCGACACCCTCGCTGCACAACGTCAGTCACCAGGTAAACGTCCCAGAGGAGATTCGGTGCACTTACGTGAGTCGAAGGTAGTAAATGACCCAATATCCCTTTAGCAACCACAGTAGCGTCATGTACAGCAAGAGTCCAATCACATGTGTCTTTGACCCATTGATCCTCAACGCCCATTCCGGACCATCCGGGTCATCTCTCAATGCTTGACGCTGCGCTGGTGTTATACCATTGTTCGCGAGGCCTTTCCAATATGCGACGACGAAATAGGCTGCTACTGATTCGGCAGTGTATACTAACTAAACGAAAACATGTCAGCATATCGAACCTTCATCGTAGTACTAGTTGTGGGAGGCTTACCGTGGCTAATAGCATAAGAACATCATCCCACTGGAATCTTCGACCGAAAGAAGAGAATTGGCTGTAGTAACGGAGTCCAACGACGAAGTAAGCAGCGCCTTGAAGACCCCAAACCTCCTGGATGAAGGCGTTTGCGGCGGCTTGTTGTTCAGCTGGGGTCGCCATTGTTTGCTGCCAAGACTCGACGAGAAAGTATCTGGTAAGGAGAACCCGACAGAACGGATGGCTTCCATATTATATACATCAGTATCGCATGTGCATGTAGTCATCTTCTAATTACATGGATACTTTAATTGCTTGATCGTCTGCGGACTCTGCTTGTTCCGGGAGATCACTTTCAGGGGCCCAAGGTAAGGCTCGGTTTACCTCGACTCGGACCGCCAGTGAAAAAGAAAAAGGAATGAACTTTAACTCTCAACGTCTGTTGGTGGCACAGGTTCTCCTCGGGGAAGGCGAATTGGGGGATTTGAAATGTGACAAATGATCGAGAATCTCGGTTCGAGGCCTTGTTTGTTCTTGGAGCCATATAAGACATGTCATTTCTGATGAAGACTTGGGTGGAGTTTCAGCCTCAGTCGCCTCCGCCAGTCGTGCCACATTGGGCGACCAGGAAAATAGGTACTTACATACCGCACACCAAACAGTTGGCAAAGAGTCTCGTTCCTCTGGCATAGTTACGTCCGCAATTGGCTTTGTTTAGGAAGCTACTAAATTTCGTTTTCGTTGTGCATCCCATCAGCCAAATGGCAATTATGATAGGACATCTGGCATGTCGCCTCTGTCATTGTGTTGACCTATCAACCCCGTCTGCACCCAATAGGATCCCCTCCACGAGCATATTCCAATATTGATCACATATCGCGCGTCATCTGCATGGAAGTCTTCTTTGCCTCCTGAAATCTGAGCCCAATGCCCTGGTAAGCTCTTCAACGCCTCTGCCGCGCCGCAGACCTGCATGTTGGCTTGCCCTGGCGTTGTTCTCTCATGTCGGTTCCAGCACCCAGGTCGAGAGAAGATGTCTCTGCAGATCGCACCCAGAATAGAATCCTTCTCCACTAATGGAGTCGTTGGGCGGGAGGGAGCGGCTCGAAGCGAGGGTTGAAGAAATTAACGTTACGAGCCAACGGTCGAATGTTGGCCTCGGCTCCTCTCAAGATGCAGTGGAATATCCGCTGCTCGAAGTGTTACTAATCTCCGCGATTGAAATTCTTCTCGGTCGAGTTTGCCACTACGAACGGTGTACTGTTGGAGAACCTCGCCAAAGATTCCAGAGGACTGATAGGCTCTCAACCCCGCGTCACCAGCAAGGCAATCCCTGCCACAATTTTGAAGGCTTTCGCGATAAGTGATATGTCGTCTAAGTAGAAAGCGTTGATCACCAGGGATTTGCGTCCGTATTTTACACGAGGGCCGAGGCGAACGGCGGGCGTTGAGGCTAATCAACAACGTCAACGGGCCAACTGAGACATCGACCCTGTATCTACTACCAAGAGCCAGGTTGGCAGGTACCCGAAACATACATATGGGATTTTAAGATAGAGTGTGAGAATTTTGTTGGGTGAAGAGAGAACAGCGCTTGATTTGAGATTTTCGTGATAATTTCCCGAATTGACGACCTTGGTGTGACAGATCACTTACAACAACCCTGTCAGCTTTCCGCCTTCCTCTTTGGCACTGCATTGAGACCCATCGGTAGCGGCATGGAAGACTCAGCGGCGACCACTTATTAATTTTGCTTTTTCCAGCGTGAAACCGAGTTGCCAATCCTCATCTTCCACTCCAGTCAACAGCAGCCCAAAAGTACAATGGCGAACGAGAACAAAGTGGACGTGTAAGTCTCACCACCACGCATGGCTAGTGCGGGGTTGTCTTAAAATGAAACATGCTAACAACGTCCAAGATTGATCGTTGGCGCCGGCCCGGCTGGGTAAGCTTAATGATCTCAATTTTGTGCGGATAAGCAGACTAATGTCGGTGCAGGTTAATGGCCGCGGCATGGATGGCTCACTGTGGCATCAACGCTCGTATCATTGACAAGCGAAACACCAAGATCTTCTGCGGTCAGGCTGATGGACTGCAATGCCGAAGCTTGGAGATCTTTGATAGTCTCGGCTTTGCAGACCGAGTCTGGAAAGAGGCGAACCATATGATTGAGGTATGTCGGCTTACAATTTTGTGACTATTTCATTGACTAATTTCATCGGCAGATCTGCATGTGGGTACGTATTGGGATCTCAGCAAGGGATCATGGAGGGTTTAGCTGACAAGTGATACTAGAATCCTGGCCCAGATGGAATTATTCGTCGCTCAGACCGTATCCCCGATACCATCGTTGGCCTTTCTCGCTTCCAGCAAGTCGTCGTGCACCAAGGCCGCATCGAGCGTTTCTTTCTCGACAACATCAAGAAGTATTCCAAAGACCAAATCAAGGTCGGACGTGCCATCCTTCCAGAGACCATCGATATCGACAAGTCTCAGCTTGAGAATCCGGAAGCTTATCCTGTGACGGTAAAACTTCGTCACCTCACCGAAGAAGAAGCTACCCCTCCCCAGCAAGCCACTGCCAGCAAGAACCAAGCTTCAGACGGCCTCTTCAGAAGCAACCTTGTCTTTGATGATGAAGTAGACAACGACAGCGTCCTTCGTCAAGCCCAAGCTCGCGACGCTGCCAGCGAAACAATCCACGCAAAATACGTTATTGGATGCGATGGCGCACGAAGTTGGGTTCGTTCCCAGATTGGACTGGAGCTGCAAGGCGAAGCGAGCGACATGATCTGGGGTGTGATGGATATCATTCCCAAGACTGACTTTCCCGACATTCGTGTGCGCTGTGCTATTCACTCTGCCGAGAACGGTAGTTTGATGGTCATTCCGAGGGAGAATAAGCTGGTGAGACTGTATATCCAGCTAAAGGAGGTTACGCCTGATGCTTCTGGTCGGGCGGATAGATCCAAGATTACTCCGGATTTCATCTTCAAGGCGGCGCAGAAGATTATAAGTCCTTATAAGTTGGATTATGAGTACTGCGATTGGTGGACTGCTTACCAGGTAGGCGAATGGACAAGAGAACACTAATGAGTATTACTAACGTGATGCTATAGATTGGTCAACGAGTTGGCACTGCTTTCGACTCCCATGAGCGCATCTTCCTCGCAGGCGACGCTGTCCACACGCACTCTCCAAAAGCAGGCCAAGGCATGAACGTCTCCATGCAGGACTCCTACAACCTGGGTTGGAAAATCGCCCTCGTTGTCAAAGGTATCGCAAAGCCCGATATTCTCAAGACATACCAAAGCGAGAGACGCCGTGTAGCGCAGGACCTGATCGAGTTCGACCATCGATTCAGTCGCCTGTTCTCAGGCCGTCCAGCAAAGGATGTCATGGATGAAGAAGGCGTCAGCATGGAAGAGTTCAAAGATGCCTTTGAGAAGGGCAACATGTTTGCTTCAGGTCTTTCAGTAAACTATGGACCTAGTAACATCGTCGCCAAGGCCGGTGATGCTTTGGCTCAGGCTGATGGCGTCAAGGTGGTTTCACCTCCTGGAATTTTCCTGACCGAGGAGATTTTCGGCAAGAAGCAGGCTCTTGCTACTGGCATTCCTGTTGGAATGCGCTTTAACAGCTTTAAAGTGCTGAACCAAGCTTGTGCTCGTCCGTACCATTTCCAAGAGCGACTGAAGGCGGATGGCCGATTCCGCATCGTGCTTTTTGCAGGAGACGTGCTTGACCCTGCACAAAAGTCTCGCGTGGAAGCTTTCTGTCAAGCCCTGGACGACCCGAACAGTTTCTTGCACAAGGTCACACCCAAAGGACAGAAAATTGACAGCGTCATCGAAGTCCTGACCATCCACTCCTCCAAGCGCTGGGACACGGATATAATCCGTGATTTTCCTTCCATCCTTCGTCCATGGGATGAGCACACGGGTTACGACTACGAGAAGGTACACGTCGATGATGAGAGCTACCATGAAGGCTACGGAAATGCGTATGGCAATTATGGTGTTGATAGGAAGAGGGGATGTGTTGTTGCTGTGCGTCCTGATCAGTATGTTGGATGGGTTGGTGAATTGGAGGATTTTGATGATTTGAACAAGTACTTTGAGGGCTGTTTGGTTATGAGGGAAAGGGATTGAAGCGCAGTGGGAGTGATAGTAGTCAGCTGCGCATCTTAGAATGAGAAAGAAATCAATTGCAATTTCTATCATTCATTACATGCGAGAGTAGTTTAACAAAACCGGTCTATAGTCACAATCCCTCTATTATTGCAAACCCGACGCCAATACACCTTGCATCCTAGCCGCTTCTTGATCAAAGACACGCCATCAATGAGCGAAGTCGAGATTTCTTCTTCAATGCCGGTTGCTGTCTCACAGCAGATAAAACAGCCAAAAGACTCGACACAACAGCGATATCGAACTGCGACGTTGAGGTTGAAGGAAGCAGTAAAACCCCAGAACTGTAGTATCCAGGCAATTCGTTCTCAAAGCCATTGTGGTGATAAATAGCCATTATTGAGTCGTCGTCTTCGCCAGCACGCTGCTTTCCTAGGTCGACTAGTTCGTATCGAAGAGGTCCCTTCTCTGTTGGATGGACCTGCCATTCGTATTGGTTGTTGGATATGTTGGTACCGTTGAAATGGTCTCCTGAGAGTGTGAGGTATGGATATCGGACGAGTTGTTGTCTATGTATCTTGCCAGGTAATGGGTGGCTTATGTACCCTGAGCTTTGAGTCGAAGATGTAACGGTGTGTAGTTTAAAGGAGCATCCCTTCTCTCGTGGCGTTGGTAGGGATCTAATCATGTTAACAAATCTTCCTTTGATCAATGTCAAATGAACTTACACCTCTGCTTCCACGGGATCACTTCCCAGCGTTCTCTCCCTAATACACATTGACCCATCATCTGCAACGTCGACCAAGAACCGGGCATCATCTTCTGGTCGTTCCCCATTGGGTTTGTGCATGGCAGTTAACTCGACCTTATAGTTTTCCGAGCCCATGGGATGTTTCGCCAGTGTGTTGACGCATGCCTCTGACATAGCGTATACTGCAAAGTGTGATGAGGTGTTGTCATGTTTTGTGATATAAAGCACTTTTGATAAGTGTGATGGGACACGGGAGATGATGTTCTGCATGATCGCCATGGGGATAGTATTTCAGATGCCTTTTTTTTTTTTTTTTG